>NW_022196894.1:84562537-84568014 GCF_008632895.1 Mastomys coucha
CCTTCAGTCTCTGCTCCATAGTTAGTCTCTGTAACTCCTTCCATGGGTATTTTGTTCCCCCTTTTAAGTAGGAATGAAGCATCCACATTTTGGTCTTCCTTTTTCTTGAGTTTCTTGTGGTTTGTGGGTTGTTCTTCCTGTATTCTGAACCTCTAGGCTAATAACCACTTATCAGAGAGTGCATACCATGTGTGTTCTTTTTTTTTGGGTTACCTCACTCAGGATGATATTCTCCAGATCCATCCATTTCTCTAAGAATTTCATAAATTCATTGTTTTTAATAGCTGAGTACTACTTCATGGTGTAGATATACCAGAATTTCTGTATCCATTCCTCTGTTGAGGGACATCTGGGTTGTTTCCAGTTTCTGGCTATTATAAATAAGGCTGCTATGAACATGGTGGAGCATGTGTCCTTATTACATATTGGAGCATCTTCTGGGTATATGCCCAGGAGTGGTATAGCTGGGTCATCTGGCAGAACTATGTCCAATTTCCGGAGGAACTACCAAACTGATTTCCAGAGTGGTTGTACCAGCTTGCAATCCCACTAGCAATGAAGGAGTGTTCCTCCTTCTCCACAACCTCTCCAGCATCTGCTGTCCCCTGAGTCTTTTATCCTAGCCACTCTGACTGGTGTGGGGTAGAATCTCAGGGTTGTTTTGATTTGCATTTCCCTGATGACTAAGGATGTTGAACATTTCTTTAGGTGCTTCTCAGACATTCGGTATTCCTCAGTTGAGAATTCTTTGTTTAGCTCTGTACCCCATTTTTAATAGAGTTATTTGTTTCTCTGGAGTCTAACTTCTTGAGTTCTTTGTATACCTTGGATATTAGCCCTCTATCAGATATAAGATTGGTAAAGATCTTTTCCCAATTTGTCGGTTGCCGTTTTGTCCTATTGACAGTGTCTTTTGCCTTACAGAAGCTTTGCAATTTTATGAAGTCCTATTTGTCAATTCTTGATCTTAGATCATAAGCTATTGGTGTTCTGTTCAGGAAATTTTCCCCTGTGCCTATGTGCTTGAGGCTCTTCCCCACTTTCTTTTCTATTAGTTTCAGTGTATCTGGTTTTATGTGGAGGTCCTTGATCCCCTTGGACTTGAGCTTTGTACAAGGAGATAGAAATGGATCGATTTGCATTCTTCTACATGCTAACCTCCAGTTGAGCCTGCACCATTTGTTTTGCAGCCCCTTAGGACGAACAACAATATGAACTAACTAGTACCCTCAGAGCTCCCAGAGTCTCAACCACCAACCAAGATCTGCACATGGTGGGACTGATTGTTCTGGAAGCGCGTGTATAGTGGAGGATTGCAAATTTGATCATCAGTGAGAGGAGAGAACCTCGGCCCTGTGAAGGTTCTGTGCCGCAGTGTGGGGGAATGCCAGGGCCAATAAGTGAGAGAGGGTGGGGTGGCAGGCATGGGGAGTGGGGAGGCAGCTGGGGTTTGTTTTTGTTGTTTTTGTTTGTTTCTTTGTTTTTTAGAGGGGAAACTGGGAAGGGAGAAAGTACATGTAAATAAAGAAAATATCTAATAAAAATTAAAAAAAAAAAAAAAAGAAAATGCTGTCTTTTTTCCACAGTATGGTTTTAGCTCCTTTGCCAAAGATCAAGTGACCATAGGTGTGTGGGTTCAATTCTGGGTCTTCAATTCTGTTCCATTGATCTACCTGCCTGTCACTGTACCAGTACCATGTAGTTTTTATCACAATTGCAGAGCCAAGCTTCTTAAACTCCACAAGGTTTAATTTACCATCTTCCTTTTATCCAAAGTGATTTGCTAGCCAAGATAGCAAGTCTCTGAAAGATATTCTTAGCAATCAGGATATTCCAAGGTTACAGCATCTGTCTCAGCTCAGAGATCCACCTCCTACCTGGAATTCCAACACTTCAAAAGCTGAGGCAGAAGGATTACCATAAGCTCAAAGCCAGTCTGCTCTAAGTATCAAGTTCTAAATCAGGCTGGACTATAAAGTAAGACTCTATTTCTAAAAAAGAAAAAGAGAACAGAAAAGACAAAAGCCACACTTGAAATAATTAAAAAAAAAAAATCCCTCACAGGTTGCTTTCCCAAGAGCAAGGGTCAACCTTCTTGGGTAAGTGTGACTCACAGGCTCCAACACACCTGTAATTAAATTTTAGTGGGAATAACTAAGTATTCCTACAGATAATGTGTTAATGAGAAGAGTACCTGTCTAAAATAGACCAGACATTTAACATTGAGTCTTTGTCCATAAGGAGTTTGCTACAGGGACCTATGTGCATGCAGTGAGCACATAATACTGCAAAGAAAACTTCACCAAGAAGTATAAAAATCGTTCTTGAGTATAAAATGCTTTTAAAGACTTTCCATATCAAACAAGGCACACACAAGAGCACTTTGATTTGAAAAGTGCTTGGGAAATTCGTATTTCACTCCTTTAAGGGTATGTGTCTTTGAGAGTTTTTCCAGAGAAAAATGGTGGTCTGAAGGCCATGCCCCCAAAGATTGGGAACATCACATGGTAGGGTTAGATTTTGAAAACGTCAAAGAAGAATGTTATACATTTTGGCAATGGTGTTTAAGAAACTTTGACATTTGGCTCTAATAAAACCAGATATATACATATATATGTATATATATACATATATATACATATATATATATGTATATATATACATATATATAGTTACATATAGTTATATATATAGTTACATATAGTTATATATATAGTTATATATAGTTATATATAGTTATATAGTTATATAGTGTTCAAAACATCTGAGAAAGAAGGAAGATCACTCTCTTATCCAGGAAGATACATAACTGTCTGAAGTGGATATGGACAGAGAAGAAGAGAGAACTTACTTTTATTGGATAGCCACATGAGCTAAACTTGGGGCTTGGCATCTGCACATGCCTTTACCTGATGCTCGATGCAGTCTTTGTGGCTGGAATTACCGATTTATTTTACAAAAATCAGAAATAATTTCATAGATGTTTCTTATGTGCATATAACTATAAGAAATTCTAGGATGTGGGCAGGATAGCACACTGAACAAGAAGCACAATGTTAATCTCTCTTGACAAATATCAAAAGGGAACTATTTATTGGTGGTTAGTATCAATCAAGTGAGAATACCCACAGGATTGAAAGCATAGCTCTCACCATTAGCTTTTTATTATTTATTGGGTTCTTTTTAAGTTAGCATATAAGGTACTGGGTTTCATTATGACACATGTAAATAACACATATATGAACATATGTACAAAAATATTTTGTACTTTGTTGTTTGTTCTCCTTCCCTTACTACCTACCCTCATCCTCCTTTCCCCATCTTTCTGCACTTTTTCCTCCCAAACAGTCCTTCCTTCTCCTCTCATGTCATATGTATTCTATTATCCCTCTTCCTCCCTGCCTCCACTTAAAATCTATTCCTCTCCTCTCATAGACAATTTTCTACTTTCATGACATACATACATACACACTCACACACACTGACTCACACACTCAAGCACACTCACTCACATACTCACATTCACACACTCACACACTTACACACACTCACACTCACACACACATACACCTATGTGAATGTCTAAGTTGGGCTTATTTCATTTAACATAATGATCATCATTACCATCCATTTTCCTACAAATGAATTTACTTCATTTTTTTAGCTAAATAAAATCCTGTTACATATATACATTCGATTTTCTGTATCCATTCATCTGTTGATGGATCTCTCAGTTGGTTCAATTTCTTAGCTATTTGAATAAAGTAGCAATAGGCACTAATGTGCAAGAGTCGTTCTTTAATTAGATTAGGAGCCATTATGCAATTATCACTGTTGTGTCTGTCCTCACAGAGTTATCTTAAAATAGACATAGAGTAAATAAATATAAGAAGAGTAAAGCCATGTGTGAGAGAAGTCATGGAATGAAGGATCCAATAAGAAATGGAGGCCTGAATCAAAAGACAATAAAGGTTCAACAAAAACATCCCTGAGGGAGGAACAAACATGAAACCTGGAGAGCAAGAGAGCAAATGGAGGTTATCAAAGCTTGGGAGGCAAATATGGCTTAAAATGGATGCAGAGGTTATAGCAGAGAGCATCAGTGGAAAAGCAAACAGTGAGCATGCCAATATATGCATAGGAATTCAAAATCATGGAACATTCCAGAATCTAGAGAAAGCCATGGTCCTGGAAAAGAAGCAGCCGTGGGGAAAAGGACTCTTGAGCCACATGAGCTTGCTTACTTAAGCGGGCTCATCAGAGACCGATCTGCTCTCCGTGTTCTGCCAAGATCTACTCTCCTAGCCTGTGAGGCTGAAGCACAGGCCAAACCATGAAATCTACCAAGGCAATGATGCCACCCGGTTAGCCTCCTCGGAAACAACACACTAGCTCTTTGTACCAGAGATGGTGTGCTAGAATTCTCCACATGGTTTTGAACAGTGTTCAGTTTTCTTTTGTGGTTAATCACACTTTATCATCATGTAGACAGAGTGGTTCTTTGTGTTGATATATAAAGGACACTTTGACTGATTAAGTTTGGTAGGTATCTAGGTGTCCACTTGTTGCTAACATTCTAAAAGTTAGTCAAAATCTTGCCTCCTTAACCAAAACCAACATTGTAACTGATCACATTTAGTGCTTGTCTTCTAAGTCTCACTCAATAGAATCCTTGCATCAATTCAGAGCTAGCCTTGGTCATTATTTCTGTGTCTTTTATATTAACATTTTGAAAGATGGTAACTGGTAAAATAATTTAACTCAGCCTTTCTGAGGGGTTGATGCTGTCATCATGAGAATTTTATACATTATTACTTGTATGATATGAGCCAAAATCTTTAATAAAATCTGTGAAAATCTTGAACGCTGGCTTTTCTTTCTCCACCCTGAAATGTAGAAGAAATAAGTTGTCCTTCTGGTCTGTCTGGGCCGGTGCCCTGAGCAGACCTTGGGAGCAAATTACTCAACTAGTCCCACAACAGCCAGAGGACGCTCCACTCCCAGGCAGTCTAATGGACCCAGGATCACAGGATCCCAGAATCACAGGATCCCAGAGACAGCTTGACTCTGATGAGTTCTGACACAACCAGAATCATAGGAAGGCCAGGCCACAGTCATATATAGCCAGAGTAAGTAGCACTAGAGATAACCAGATGGTGGGGGGCAAGCATAAGAACATAAGCAACAGAAACCAAGGTTACTTGGCATCTTCAGAACCCAATTCTCCCATCATGGCAAGTCCTGGATATACCATCACACAGGAAACGCAAGATTCAGATCTAAAATCACTTATCATGATGATGATACAGGACTTTAAGAAGGACATAAATAACTAGCTCAAACAAATATAGGAGAACACAGATAAACAACTAGAAGCCCTTAAAGAGGAAACACAAAAATCCCTTTAAAAACTACAGGAAAACACAATCAAACAGGCAAAGGAAATGAACAAAACCATCCAGGATCTAAAAATGGAA
>NW_022196894.1:84568105-84568597 GCF_008632895.1 Mastomys coucha
AAAAAAAAAAAAAAAAAAAAACTAGGAAAGATCAGGAGTCATACATGCAAGCATCTCCAACAGAACACAAAAGATAAAGGAGAGAATCTCAAGGGCAGAAGATACCATAGAAAACATTGACAAAACAGTCAAAGAAAATGCAAGAAGCAAAAAGCTCCTAACCCAAAACATCCAGGAAATCCAGGATGCACTGAGAAGACCAAACCTAAGGATAATAGGTATAAAAGAGAGTGAAGACTCCCAACTTTAAAGGCCAGTAAATATCTTCAACAAAATTATAAAAGAAAACTTCCCTAACCTAAAGAAAGAGATGCCCATGAACATACAAGAAGCCTACAGAACTCCAAATAGACTGGACCAGAAAAGAAATTCCTCCTGTCACATAATCATCAAAACAGCAAATGCACTAAACAAAGAAAGAATTTTAAAAGCAGTAAGGGAAAAAGGCCAAGTAACATATAAAGACAGGCCTATCAGAATTACACCAGACTT
>NW_022196894.1:84568741-84575851 GCF_008632895.1 Mastomys coucha
CTGTCATCCAGTGTTCTCTCTAATTTGGCAATTGGAGGAACAGGTCCAATATTGTACAATCCATATACACTTACTGCTTGTTTGTATGTGACAGTGCCTTGCTATGTACCACATAATGGTCTTGAGATCTTGCTTCTCCTATCTCAGCCTCTCTATTAGTAGGATTGTTTATTTGATGTTTTTACACTATACTATGGTTTTCAGAACAGTTTACATATTTCAAAATTATTTATACAGCCAAAAGAAATGTAGACAATTAATTTAGGAGGTGGCTTGTAAGAGAACAACATAGAGTGAGACTGAATGCTTTGCTTGATATTTATAATTATTGTGTCAGTTTTGAAGGAGAGAACGTTGTAAGTTACTCTTTTTCTGAGATGAATGCTTTCCAAAATCACCACAGCCAATGAAACAGACTCTTACCCTCACGTAATGTCTGTGCCACCCTCCAAGCAGAACCATTGTTCATTGAAACAGTTGGTGAATGACTTCATGGATAGAACATCTTAATAGTCACACTATGTCTCAAATGAATGCAACCTGTTTCCTGTGGGCTGAGAATGAAGACAATCACTCAAATCAAATAGCTTTGACCATAGCAGGAAATCTGTATTCAAAAATCATGCCTATAATTCATTCGTTTGCACAGCAGAACTGTCAACTCTTAGTTTAGATACTATGGAGGTAAAATCCTTTGGTGATGTGAGGGTCATTGAAGTACAGTCTTATTACAATAAACTCCAATGTCTAAAATTGTTCTTATTTTGGGTTTGTACCGCAGTAAGAGCCAAGCTTTTAAGCTCTACTAAACAAGCAAACAAACAAGAAGTCTTTATCTATTTATGTTCATTTTAAAAAACTAATAGTGATATATTATTTTAAAATATCACACAGTTAATATGTTTGGAGTTATTTAAAATTTATATTGAGAAAAGTGTATAAATTTTCAGTATTGCTGTAGACAAGCATCTACATAAGACTGTTCAATTGATTGTTGTTTTATATCAAACAACTTTTATAATACTCATTTTTACTGTTACAATATTTTATAAATTTTAAAGAATATGATAATAAAAACTGAAAGTTATGGCAGGTTTTGAATGGGGGTCACTGGGAGGAGTTGGGGTACAAAGGGAAAGAACAATGTGATATGATTCTATTTACTTAAAATGTTTTTAAATGTTAACAAATTCAGATAATTGAAATTATGTATCTTTTCTCATCATAATGCAGTAAAACTTTAATCAATAAAAAAAGAAATAAGTTGTCATGTCTAATGAGGACACTCTCCATTTCCATAGATAATTCCAGAAGCAGATGTGATCTACAGCACATTTTAATACTTTCTGACATTTCACCGACTATCTCACTGGGAAAGAAAAATCAAAGTTAGCATCCAGTTACCAAACCTTGAACATATGAATAAAACCCACATGGCTTTCTCAGCGAAGTATCTTCTTGGTTATTTTGGGGATCAAGGGTTTATTTTTGCTCATAGTCTGAGGGGATACAATCTGCCATGGCAGAGAAAGAATTAGATCAGGAAGAGGGAGCAACAGTTCAGATCACATCTGCAATCAGAGAGTGAAGAAGAAGTGGGGTCATGTTGTAAAACTTCAGCAGCTCAGATGTGCAAGTGCACGCAGGCATACACACACACACACACACACACACACACACACACATACACAGACATTGACATGTTTCTTCTAATGAGAGTCAACATCTTAGTGATTCCACTTTTCCAAACAGAACTGGGAAAAGTTGGTTTTTCATACCAACTGGGGATCAAATGTTCAAACATGTATACATACAAAATAACATTTCACACTCAAATTACAGCAGCATCTCTGGCTTTGTCTGAATGTTAGAAAAAGAGAAAGTCAGAAGAGCAAGGTTGACTACCACACATTCCTTTGTGCACTGTAGCATCATTCCTAATAGCCAAGATATGAGATTAACCTAACTGTCCATCAGCAGGTGAATGGATACAGAAAATGTTGTGCTACATATATGAATATATGCATATTAGGACAATATTAAGGACATATTAAGTAAGTAGTGAGGGACAGAAAAGTTTTTGAACATGGCACATAGAGTTTGACAGGCAAGGCACAAATACATTCAGCTAAGCATCAAATAAGTGTTTGTTTAGGGATGTCCCATGTAATATTGGAGATACTTCAATTCTCTCTATATGTTATCCCCCTTGAAAGGTAATTACTGTGTTTTAATCATCCATAATACCTGGTGCTTCTTAAGGGTTTAAAGACATAAGTCTGGCTGTTAGGGACTAAGACAAATCCAAGTTTCCTTAGAAGAAGGAGAGAGATACACGTCTTCAGTGGATTTTTGGAAAGAATAGAAACTTCTACACTGCTTGGCAAAAGTCAGGGGGCATGGAAGAGGATACATAAGGAAGAAATATTTGTCAAATCTTATACCCTATCCTTGAGATATAAAATCCTCATCATGATCTTCTACAAAGGCATTGGTCAAATCTACTTTGCATATTAATGTTTCCAGATAGAAGGAAATTCTAGAGTGGATTTTCTTTGTTAGCCTCAAACAATATCAAATTCTATTTAAAAATATAACACAAAACTACCAACAGAAGATATGTAAGGAGCCTCAGCCATTAAAAAGAGTTGTCCTGAAAGAGTAAAGACCTGATCTGATTCCCAGCACCCACTTAAAAATGCATTGCAGTGACACTTGGCCTGCAATCCCTGACAGAAGGGTTCACACCACTTGTTGAGCAACAAGTATAAGCAATTAGCAACCTCCAGCTTCAGAGACTGACCCTGACTCTAAGAAGAAGGTGGAAGAGTGATTGAAGAGGACACCCAACATCAACCTCTGCCCCTACACACACACACACACACACACACACACACATACATACACAAGAACACACATACACACACACACACATAAACACATGAACACACAAACCAGACAACACATAAAGTAAATGATTAACCACAGTCATTCAAACAAAAACAACTCTGTACATATTTGTTTCAGTCTTTGACACCACTGCCAAACCACACTAATTAAATGTGAACAAAACTGAACAGGGCTTCTATTGGTGCTATAAAGACAACAGCAGCGACTGAAACAGAGGATTTGGGATTATACAGGATTACAGGCACTAAATAATTCACTCAAAAATGGAGACTCCAATAATGTTTTACTCTTACAAGATCACAAAAGGCTCTATATGGGGATATTTTTTGTTATCTGTAACTATTGAGCTTTACAGACAAGCACTGTTAATTCACTGCCTTCTTACACTTAACTCAAAAACTCAGGTTTTAGTTTAAGGTTTCTTTCCCTTTTTCCTTCCTGACATAAAGTCTTGCTATGTAGTCCAGATGGCATTAAATTCCTGATCCTCCTGTCTGAGCATTCAAAGATCAGGGACAACAGGGATTCATCAACATACCTTGCTAATGTTTGCATTTTTAGCAACATTGGCAAATCTGGTTATTTTATAACCACTTTGTACCTAATCAGTTCTAAATGTATCAGCTTTGGATACATTTAAATCTCTGAAAGGAGGAAGTACATTGTGAAGCATCTCCATAGTTGAGGGAGACCGACCCACAGTCTCTCTCTCCATGGGTATTCACGAACTGGATAATTAATTACCTGTGGAAGCAAACGGGTGAGGAGAGAACACCAAGTAAGCTTTATCAAGGTGTGTGTTTACTAGAGAGAAACGGGTTTATATAGCTCAGGCAGAACTGAAACTAAAACACCTCTTGGCTTTTAGCATAGGCGTGAGAACATGGAAATAGCATTACAGTCTGTTTACAAAACACCCTTCAGACATAGTTTTAGGCAGGAAGGCTGGGTTTCAATAGTTTCAGTTCCTTTGATGTCCCAGCTACAAAAGTCCGCGTTTGATATCCAGGGCTGCCGCTGGTGATTCACGCCGCAGGCATGTGGTCTAAGTTTTGGGCCTGTCACGGCTTTCTTTCGCGGGGCAGAGTGGCAGGATACCACACATAGTCACTCTGAATGCCAATGTTCAAAACAAAATATTGGAAATATAATTCCATGTTTGACAATAAACACCTGCAACACTCAAGAATATTTTTTCCAAATTGTACTCTGTAGAGGAATTTTTAATCCAGCAACATGGCTGCTCTGACATGGGATCACATCCAAAGACCTTCCAGCTCAGTGTAATCTTGCTGGAATACAAGCACATCTTTAATCCATCTGGCTGGAATACAAATATATCCTTAGTACACACCTTTAATCTCAAGTAATGGAGGTAAGGTTGGTTTGCAGAAGGAAGCAACCATGTTTAAAAAGTGGCATCTACCTTACTACACACTTTAATCTCAAACAATGGAAGTAAGGTTAGTTTACAGAAGGAAACAGCCATGTTTAAAAAGTGATGTCTAATTGAGGGGCAGACAGAATGATGAATCAGAGGAAGATTTAACAGAATGAGTCAGAGATAAGATATGCCAACTCAACTCTCATGATTCAGAGGAGAGAGAGAGAAAGAGAGAGACAGAGAGAGGCATAGAGACAGAGAGAGAGAGAGGTTGCATACGAAGATAGAATGAGCCAGAGAAGGAGCCAGGAGATCAGATTGCCAGAGTTAATTTGAAGCCAAGCAGAGCAGTTCAGTCAGAAGCTGAGAGAAGTCTGTTTGAATCAGTCACTTTGGAGAAGAGTTTGGGCCAATACAGCTGAGTTGAACCAGCCAGCCAAAGTTCAAAAAGAGCTAGAAAGTGTGAGTTTATTTAGCATTAGCATCCAAGATGACTGTTACATCTGGTCAATAGAAGTTATTTTACAGCACTCTCAGTTTCACTGCACATCAAAGCATTCTCTGCATAGGCTTGGGGGTGGGAGTCCTATTGTTATAAAAATTACTCAACTCAATTCAAAGAAAATTGAAATCAGGGAATACACAATTGTGAAGCATCTTGTAAATACCTATGTGAATACCAGAGTTCAGATATTTAGCTGATGGTCCCAGGAAGAAGTTTCCATCATTGAGCTCAACCTTGGCTTCACAATCACAGTACTTTGGATGCCCTTTCAAAATATAAATTCCAAGACTATACTGCACATCCATCAAATCAAAGTGTACATGGGTAGAAACTGGTCATCTGCCTTTTAAAAGATTCAAGACTCTGGCCAGGGAAGCAGGTAGGCGAAATGCAGATCTTCATTCTCCCTCTTCTTTAAATGCAATCTCCCACTCTCATCCCCAGCTCTATAGCAGACCATCTGCTGCAGCTTCCCTTCCTCCCTGCCTGTACTGGCTGGTTTTGTGTGTTAATTTGACACAAGCTGGAGTTATCACAGAGAAAGGAGCCTCCCTTAAGTAAATGCCTCTGTGAGATCCAGCCATAAGGTATTTTCTCAGTATATTTGATCAAGGGGGGAGGGCCCATTGTAGGTGGTGCCATCCCTGAACTTGGTAGCCTTGGGTTCTATAAGAAAGCAAGCTGAGCAAGCTAAGGGAAGCAAGCCAGTAAGCAGCACCTCTCCATGGCCTCTGCATCAGCTCCTGCTTTCTGACTTGCTTAAGTTCCAGTCTTGACTTCCTTTGGTGATGAACAGCAACATGGAAGTGTAAGCTGAATAAATCCTTTCCTCCCCAACTTGCTTCTTGGTCATGATGTTTGTGCAGGAATAGAAACCCTGACTAAGATACCTCCCTTCCCATCCAGATTTATACTCTTTCTGTCTCTCCTTATCAAACAACCAGGTCCTCTACATCATCAGATTGATGCACGTATGAATTCATGGAGACTGAGACCGCATGCACAGGACCTCCACAGGTCTGAAAACAAGTGGAATCCTAGAGCTGAAAATAGAAGTAGACATATGTCCCTGTCCCTAACATAGAACTAGCTTCAATTGATAACCACTTGCAAACGAGAATTCAGATTCCTCCAAGGAAATCTCACTGGGGAAATAAACAACTCCTAAAGGTAGGCTGCATGACCAGTAGCAGATGGCAACAGAAAACTAACTCAATGTAATAATTGAAGGTTCCTTGTTTTATAATATCATATTAGGGCTTTTCTCTAATCCTACTTTATTTTTATTTTTGTTTCATTTCATTTTATTTATATATTTTCTCTATTTTTACCCTATAGGTCCTTTGCATACATATTAAGCTTCCAGTTTAGTGTTTTTAAGGGATTGTATATAAATGTGTATAAATGAGTGACAAGTAGGTCTCTGCACCTATATCTATTTCCTTTGCCTTTTTTGGGGTTCATTTTCCTTCTGCATCTTTTGCCCTGTTCTAATGCATTAGTGTTTGTTCTATCTCATTATATTAAATATATTATATTATTAACCCTTAGAATCCCGTTTAGTTTCTGGGAACACAGAAAAGGAGTAGATCCAATGGGAGGGAAGGGGGAAACTTTGAAGAGTAGAGGGGAGAACCATAATCAGTATATATTATATAAGAATTAAATCTATATTCAATAACAGGAAAAAAGAAACTTTACTTACAAGACTAGGTCACAGGCTTCATACCATACTTTGGAAAAGTTGCTCCAGGTTATGGAAGAGTAAAGTTTTATAACAAATTTTAAATTAAGAAAACACTAGTTGGCTTGTTCAGCAGTAAAGCATCCACTTAGCACATGATGGGCCCTTAGTTGAATCCCTGATGCCACAAAAAGGAGAGAGAAGGACCTACAAAATCAAACTTCCTTTCAAGATTCCATAATAAAATTAATACTTTCTATGCTAATTAAATAAAATTAATTAACTAAAAAATCAAGTTACCTGGCACATACAAGGGCCTCGTGACAGAAGCAGAAGAGAATGATAACTGTCAATAAGGGTACAAACTTCAAGTGTGCTCTTCTAGTAACTAAAATTCTTTAAATCACTTTCAGAGGTATTCGCCATTGCCCTGCCTTGGGCATGTCAATAATTGTACAACTGTGCTCTGTTTTATTAACAGTAAATTTTATTTTGTGATAGTCATCAAAAACAAAAAACAAAACAGTAAAATATTGGCCAACGAAATACAGTGATGATAGCGCCACCACCGCCTGGCTAGTTTATCTATTTTTACCTGCTTCTTGAATGAGCAGAGTTCCATCTTTA
>NW_022196894.1:84576932-84579519 GCF_008632895.1 Mastomys coucha
CAGGAGGCTGACTTTCCTTGAAGTTTTCGCCTCAAATACCGCCATCACGCAAGTGTGCGTGGCAGATGTGTGTTGTCATGCTTCCCCTGCCATTATGGACTGCCCCTCTGGAACCATAATCCATAATAAATTCTTTCTTCCCTACGACGCTTATGGTCTGTGTTCTTTCAAAATAACTAACTCGTCCATCATGGCTGAAGATGATTGGTAGACATACTGACTCTCCTCTTCTCCCATACAAAAGTATGTTTTTAGCTCCATTTCAGATATGAAATGAACAAAAAGCCACCTTCCACCTATGAGGACACAAGCCCTCCTAGGCCACTCCTTGTCTCTATTTCATTCCCTCCAGAGAGTTAGGTAAGGAGCCACAAAGATAAGTATAATTCAAAACAAGTACCAAATTGGGTGCTCAATGTTTTCTCTTCCATGTAGATTTCCCTTACAGTGCTCTATTTGACAAACCTCAATAAAATTCATGTATAAAAGACACATAGACCTACATTCAAAAATCTCTAGCAGAAACATAATTTTTTATTAGCCAAAGTCAAGTTGAGACCCATAGTTCCAAGCCATCTTCCTTTGTGCTTATGACTTCCTGGGCTGGCCACAAATCAGTTATTGATAGTGTTCAACAGCAGTAGGGGTCCCTGGACCTAGCACCTGTTTTCAAAGGATGACACCAAAATAGAATAGTTCAAAACTATAAGGGCATCAGCAAAGGTCCTTGGTGACTTGCTCTTATAGTCGTAAAAAGCAGAGTCATCGATGGATTGTTCACGGTGACAGTGTGATGGGTGACTACTTAGTACAGTGTTAGAAGTGTGAATTCCACAGGAGAAGCCAGATCGTGAGTGGTACCCCTCAGCAGCTGCTGACTTTACGCTTCCTACCTAGGGTCACTGCAGTCCTTCCTGTATCAGTAGCCACTGCTGTCATGCTGTCATTGGTTCCTTCCCCTTCCACACTGCAACATTCCTACACCTCCCTATGTGTGTTTGGTCAAGAGTATGAGCTACTATGTCTTCCCATGAGCCTTTGTTGCTCTTTCTAGATCCTTCAGCGTTTATTCTGTGTGTCCAAACAACCACACTCCATCCATGGGAAACCTGGCATCAGGCATCAGAATCTCCAAAAACTCCTGAAAGAAGAATATGTATGAAAGGGGACATGGTACATGTAAAGTAGTCTGGATTTACAATTTCATCCTTTACCTAAACTAAAATTTAAGAAAAAAAAAAACTAAGAAAGCACCTCACAAAGACTAGGAATTCTGCTTTACTTGAATTTTTAACTCCACTTTAGTTTTTCTGTGGCATATCATTGATTGGTATACATTTGAGCATTTTAAATATCGCCATATGTAAACAGAAGCACAAACTGTCTTTTAAAAAGTAATGGACTCTGAGCAATCTTTTAAATACTACTAAAAGGATTGGCTTTCCCTGATGATCCAGGGCTACCATCTAGTGGTGACTACCTCTGAACTGCAAATGTGAAGAATCAGCTCTAAGGAAGTATCTGGTTGCTTTCAAAACTCATTTATCCAAAGCAAAATCTATGTGTTCATAAAAGGAGCTTTGCATTTTCAAATTTTGTGAGGAAACATCCCTAGGAATAAATGGTTGCTATCAAGCTGAACTTCAAGAAAATCAGCTTCTTGGTTCTGCTCAAAATCATCTTTGTTTTGCTGAATTCAGGGGCTACATGACTAATAAAGTGAAATTGCTATAATGAAATACACATTCTGTTTTCCTTTTCTGGTGCCAGGCACTACGGGAGCTGCAGGTTACAGTGCAGACATGGCCAAGTTCAAGAACCACACCATACACAACCAGTCCTGCAAATGGCACAGAAATGGCATCAAGAAACCCCTGTCACAAAGATATGATGAATCTCTTAAGGGGGGTTGACCCCAAGTTACTGAGGAACATGCACTGTGCCAAGAAGCACAAAAAAAGCCTGAAGAAAATGCAGGCCAACAACGCAAAGGCAGTGAGTGCACGAGCAGAGGCCATCAAGGCCCTTGTGAAGCCTCAGGCCATCAAGCCCAAGATGCCGAAGGGCCCCAGCTGCACACTCAGCCACCTGGCTTTCATCACTCACCCCAAGCTTGGGAAGAAGATTCGAAGCTACATGGCCAAAGGTCATAGGCTCTACCAACCAAAGTCTAAGATTCAAACTAAGGCAGAAGACAAAACTCCAGCTAAGGCCCCAGGCTTCAGCTCCAGCTCAGGCTCCCAAAGGTGCCCAGGCCCCTGTGAAGGCCCCATAGAAAAGGGTCCTGCCAATGTGAAGACAGCCGGACTGCTGTGACACACCTACCCACACACTATTTGCATATGGTCAGTGATCTATGCTGTTTTCACAAATAAACTTGAGGCAAGAAGAAAAAAAAGAGAAAAATACAGAGTCTGGGCTAGAGAGAAACCTCAGTGGCTACAGGCACACACTACTCACACAAAAGACTCAAGTTTGTTCCCCACACCCACATCAAGCAGCTTACAACTGTCCGTAACTCTGTCTCCCAGGCAGCCAAGGCTATCTTCTAGCCTCCACGTCACACACACACACACACACACACACA
>NW_022196894.1:84579529-84596418 GCF_008632895.1 Mastomys coucha
CACACACACACACACACACACTTAAAAATAAAAGGAGGGAAAGAAATAATATAATTTAAATGTACCCAAAGTGAAACATTTAATGATAAAATTTTAGTGTTTGATGAGTTTAAATAGTGGCTTTTAAGAAGATGGGCTCACATACTGAGCCCCCAAACTTGTAAGTGTTACCTTTTTGGTGAAAGTGCTTTTGTCTGTATAATTTAGGTAGAAAACTGCATACCAGTTCATAGTAAATTATCAAGTTGATGCTGAATTCAGTGATATGTGCCCTTCAAATGAAACAAGGTGTGCAGCAGACATAAGGAACCAAACTCGGAGTCATGTGGACAAGACAGGAGAGACTGCATTTACTACTGAACAAATGTAAAGCAGCGAGGTTCATACCTTCCCTGGAGCTGCAGAGCAAGAGTTGCCCTCCAAGTACTCTTGTTTCAGACTTGTGGTTGGCAAAACTTTAAGAGAGTAAATTCTCACTATCTTTAGACATGCAGTTACCTGTAATTCATTATGGAAGACCTCGGTAACAAGTACAGTTTATACTTTCTTTTTCAGCACCCTTGTGTTTATAAACAACCTAGATACTCACAAGCTTTTGACAAAACATGTGTACACCCATTGAACTGCCATGTTTCAGGGTGCTGTCCAATTGACAGCAGAAAAATATGTCATGGCCTACACACTAGTTGTGACAAATATTTCCTTTAAGATGTTTTCCCCTAAAAATGAAAGATTACTCAACTAACATTCTCCATTTCTAAGGTTGAAAGTGAAGCAATAAGAGTTTGCCTAAAATTCAGTCATCAATAGGAGGAGAGGACCTCGGCCCTGTGAAGGTTCTGTGCCCCAGTGTAGGGGAATGCCAGGGCCAAAAAGTGGGAGAGGGTGGGGTGGCAGGCATGGGGAGGGAGGAGGCAACAGGGGTTTGTTTTTGTTGTTTTTTGGAGGGGAAACTGGGAAAGGAGAAATTTACATGTAAATAAAGAAAATATCTAATAAAAAAACATGGAAAAAAAGATTTAACATCTGAATTGAATCATATATGTAAAATATAGGACAAAAAGGAAATAAAATTCAATAATGATTGCAAAAAAAAAAGAGTTTGCCTAAATATGGATACATGTAATCAGAATCATTCAAATGTCAGACACACTCAGGATAACACGGTAAACTCAGTAGGAATGCTCATGAGTTGCCCATGAGATGAGATACTTGGAAGCTATGTGAACACTGAAAGCAGCAGTGTCCGTACAACTGAATGGAAGTATTCATAAAAATGTTGTTTGGCTCAGCAGATAATAACTAAATATTTGGGAACTGGAAGGAAGGAAACGTACAAACAGTCAAAAGCAGCAAAGTCCATCCAGGAAACGTGGAATCCACATGGCATATCACAAGGTTGGGTTCCTTGTACAACGTACAATGGAGTCTGCTTCAGATTATGCAATGACCTAAGAGTCCACAAGTAACCACAGAAGCAGGAGCCTCTATTTTATGTCTGAGCTAGAGGGCTTACTTTCCCTCTAGGGAAAGGGGGGGTTCTATATAATATAAGATTCAAATAGGAAGTGTGGGATTCCCTTATGGCCACAAAGTAATTCCATCCAATGTGTTGATAGCACTATCAATACCTAAGTGTTGACAAGGTTTGCAAATAGGTAGCCCTTATGTTCTCACCTGATGATGTAGCACCCTGATATGTCCAAGGGTTAGGTTCTGATATCTTCCACAATAGACATACCCACATATAATAATACTACATGAACTTTTTCATTCCCTGGGGTCCTAGGTTAGTGCTTAGACAAATGCACAGGGAGGAAATAGTAGTGCCTTTTTAAATTCATTCCACATCTTTAATCCACCTTATTTTCAAAATGTTTTAGATACAATAAGAAAGGAGAGCAAGAATTTCTCTGATGATGGCTCTTGTTTGTGATGTAGCTTGGTGGGGGAAGGGCCCATCTAGTATACGAGAAATCCTAGGTTTGTTCCCCATCACTGATTATGATCCTAGCCATACAAAAGGTAGAAGCTAGAGGTTCAAGACTTCAATCTCATCCTCCACATCAAATGACAGGAAGCCACCTGGACTACATCAGACTATGTCTCAACATAAGTTAAATTGCTTCTGATAGCAGTGGCTCTTATTTTTAAATTCATGAAAGTAATGCTGACTTTTCACCCTTGATAGCTGTCATGTGTCCCAGACATCCTCCACAGAGTCTATGTTGAAGATACTGTAGCAGCTGGTGACACGTTGAGGGTGGTGAAATGTCGGGAGGACCCTAGTGGGGAAATAAGTCATTGGTTTTGAGTATTTTTATTATTGTAATTTGGTTTTTAATTTGGGTTTAGGTTGTCTTTGGGTGGTTTGGGGGGAAGCTAAGTCCAGAGCCTTGACCATGTTGGGCAAGTGGTCTGCCACTGTCTTACTTCATAGCCCAAACGTAAGTCACTAGGAGACATATGTCCTTGAAGGGTATATTGGGACCTTGGACTGACCATGACTCTGTCTCTCCTTTACTCCCTCTTTTCTGCTCCTAAACTATAATGAGTTCAGCAGGTTTTCATGTTCATGATGTTCCACAGACCCTGAAGTGACACAGTCAAGTGACCTTGGACAGACATTCTGAACCTGGACACCAAAATCAACCTTTCTTGCGTCCTAGTTGACTGCCTCACCAGTCTTGTTACATTGATGGAAATCTAGCATAGCTGTGGAGACAGCCAAAGAATCCTCAGAATATGTGAAGAATTTGCCCCCAAAGTCAGACAACCAATAAAGAAATCCTTCTTTTGCAAAGCCTGTGATACTCCCTGTTAATGGGGAAATGCTGCCTAATAAGGGCCTCAAAAAAGGCTCTCTTTAGTGAACTGACCACTAGCCAAGTGCCTCCCTCAGCTCATTCCAACTGACTTCACTGGATGTTCATAAATGACTAGAACTTGTCTCCTCTTCTTTCAACCATAGCATTCACCCATGTGATTATCTGTACTAAGATACCCAATAAATGTTTATTAGATGAACAAATCAAAGATATAAGAAAAGGGGGAGGATGTAATAAGGGGAAACAACAAGGAACATTTCAGAAGTGTTTTCCATTGCTATATGCAAGCATCTCTTACTGATAATTATCTCAGCCATGTTGATCCGTGAAATACTTAAAGGATACCAGGGCTCAGCAAATAAGAACTATTTATAGTTTGAGCTTCAGATGGGCTGTTGGTAACCAGATCCCAATCAAAACGGAAATCTGATTCAGGACTTCATAATGTTCATACATTTGACAAAAATTAATTACCCCCAAGTGTTTTTGAAGATTTGGCGTGAGAGTGACAGCAATACTAGAAATGTGAGCTGGGAGGAAATGAATAGAAGTTGGCTTAAGGTTTGTTGGTGGTTTTCTTGGACATGAAAGGCAACCATAAACGCACTTCAATCTCAACTGTTAGTGACTGAAGCTTTCTTAGGGTTGTTATTTTATTCACTTATGATTTTTGTCCATCCTAAGTTTTATTGGTGACACCTAAGTATTTCTGAGGGCCATTAGTTGGTCTCTCTGGCAAACTCTAGAAGCAGATACCTCTTTCTCCTAGTAGACATGAGAAGTTGGCAAACTGCCTTAGATCTTAGATAATGATGTGCTTTTTCCTTTACACTCCTCCTGCAAAATCCACTCACAGTAATCTGAAGGAGTTAGCCTGTACCCATGAGCATCCTCACTGGTGAGTGCCACTCTACCCCTGTTCTGGCCTCACTGCCCACTATGCCTGGTTTGGCCTTATTGTTGAGTGCCTACTGTACCCCTATTCTCAAGACAGAAATCATGGGCAAGATATGAGCAATGGTGCAGACCAGGAAATCAGCAAAGAAGGTTTCAAAATTATTTTATAAAGAAAAAGAAATAGAAGAGGCATTAGAATCCCATTGTAAATACTGAAGTATGGGAAGAAATAAGCCAAAAGCTTACAATAGACATATAAAGATTAATCTTAATTTAACAGTAAGTGAAGAAAACTGGGTCATTAAAAGGAGGGCTAAAGAGATAGCTCAGTTGGTAAGAGCAACTGACTGCACTTCCAGAGGACCCAGATTCAAATCTCAGCACCCTCAAGGCAGCACAGAACTGACTGTAACTCCAAGATTTGACACCATCACACAGACATACATGCACATAACATCAATGCACATAAAATAAAATTAAGTATGTTTTTAAAATGAAATAGCAGGTAGAAGACAAATAGACATTTGTAGTGTTCTCCTAAGGTAAAGATAGGGATTGGGTCTGGGATGAATGTGTATGTGCCTGTGGACCTACTAAAAGGCTTAATAGGATACAAAGAGTCCCCAGTTCACAAGTTCTGGTGCACAATTTTTCCTAGTATGCATTTAACACACAATATAATTGAGATTTCTGCTTTGATTTTGTGTCTCAGGCTGCCAATGTATAGCATGATCTTATGTTGATGCTTGACATTAGGAAAAACAACAGATTCTCTACAATCTGCTCTGTTGCTGGTATCACTGATGTTGTTATGTTTCCATGTGACATCATTTCTACAAAATATCCATCTGTGATTTCTGTTCTAGAGTATGAAACATATTTTTGGCTTCTGATGAGTGTATCAGAAATGCACTCCATTATAAACCAAGGGGCATCTGTATTTGAATTGGATACTGGCTATCAAGAAGTGGATTGGAAAGCAAGTGGTCCAGGCCCAGCTTTGCTGAAGGCTTGGTTTGGGTTCCTTCCTCGTGGCTCACTAATCATCACCTTTCCACATCCCAGGCTGCTCCATCTATATAATACGGAAGGGGCTTTGGATCTGGTGTATACAATCATAGCCTTCATGCCTCTCAACCTCCTCTGGACAAATTCCAAAACCAATCACTATAAACAGAATAGCAGGAAAGTGTAGAGATTGCTATAGTTTGAGTGCAGCCCACAAGATGCATGTGTTAGAAGCCTGGCCCCAGTGTTGCAATGCCATCTTGATGTCAGGACCTTGAAGGGTGGAGCCTGGTAAAGGTTGATTGGTTAGGTCATTAGGCATTGTCCTCACTGGGGTTAAGGTAGTCCTCTTTTGACATTTCATTATTCTCCTGAGAGCAAGTTGTTGCAAATGAGTGAGCCTGACCCCAGAGTCCCTCCCTCTCTGGCTCACTATACAGCTTCTGTCTTGCCCTAGGATCTCTCCTGTACTCCTAGTTGTCACCATGATATGATATATACAGAGGTATATGCATTACCTACAAACCAACAAGCTCTATGCTGCTACTGCTGCTGCTTTCTCCAAAACAATAAATAAAATAAACTCAATTTCTTTTGTGTTTTGTAATGTGTCCCTCCTCTGTCCCATATCTTCTCCCCATGCCTCCTCCTCACCACCCTCCACCCCGCAACATTAGAATGCATGCTCACAAGAATGTGGATACCAGAGGTCAGTCTCATGTGTCTTCCCCTGAGATTCAACCACCTTGGTTTTTAAGACAAGGTTTCTCCCTGAGACCCAAGGTTACTGATGCAGGCAGGCTGGTTGACCAGTAAGCCCCAGCAATTCACCTATCTCCATTTCCCCAGCACTGAGATTATTAAAACATACCACTTCTCCCAGCTTTTTAAATGGGTTCTGAGAGTTCAATTCAGGTCTTCTTCCCTGTGAAGCAAGAAGTCTACTGAAAGAGCTGTCCTGCCAAACCCATAAGATTCTTATTCTTTATAAAGTATTTAGCCCCTAGTATCTTGCTATAGCAATGTACCTGTGTCTTTCACATGGTAGTTCTATGGCTTTGGAGAATTTAAACATTTGAATCTCATTTTCCAGGCCAATAAAATAGAGATAGCAAAATTACCCACCTACTCGGCTGCTTCGAGAATAAGATAAGACGCTCTGTATTAAGCAACTTCTGGACACTTCAATGAAGTGATAATGGCTGAATATGTGACTTTATTTTGTTACCATGATTCTATTTACCAAGAGTGAAGCATGGAACTTCTGCTTTACAGCCTGAGCAGAAACCAAACTAAGGGCTCTTCAGCCATTCTGGTTGTTGTTGTTGTTGTTATTTTGGTTTTGGATTGTTGGCTTGTTTGTTTCCTTTGATCTTCACCCTCTTTGGCAACCTGACAGGGAAAAAAGGCAGTAACAGAGATGTCAATCAATAGAGACGAATTAAACTTGTGATCATGGCTACATTAGGAGCAATCCCGCTAGCATCAGACACAATAGTGATAGCCAGTATAGTTAATCATTTCTGATTGGAGGTGGCACACCCAAAAACTTAAGTGATAAAACACAGACTCTCTTCAAAGACCACTTCTGTGTTCATCTGTCTCTGTGGTGACCTCCCTCAGTATTTCTCATTCATAAAACTGTGTAGACCAAGGGCTCATGGTTTCTTAAAAACTAAGAAAGCCATTATAATAACTCAATTTCCTTGTATAAATAAATAAATAAATAAATAAATAAATAAATAAATAATAATAACATCTATAAACCCCTGCAGTATTTTTATAACCACACTATGGATTCACTCTTGAAGGTTTGGAAAGTCACATGAGACTTTTGAAACTGCTCTCTGTGAGTGTTTTTTATTTACCTATTCACTTCTCAGCCAGAATCTTTACTTATGCAGAACCATCTTTATCATTTGATGGTAACCAGGTATACTACTTTATGTGAGCACATTCAAAATATTCTTTGATCATGATTTCCTAATGTTTTGTGTGAGTCACTAATGAAAAGCTCAGCTTTGGACAGAGAGATAGGCACATTTTGTTTCCCCAAATAATAGTAATGGCATTGTCTGCTTTCCTCATAGCCTGTAACATGCACGCCAACACTGCACTCTGCCTGTTTTAAGCACACTGTACTGAAGGTTATGAGGTGCACTGTCCAAAGCAGGACAACTCCTACTGGTTGCACCCAACGGACCAGACCTATAATTGCAAAATCAAACCTGCACTACCCAGGGAGTCACTTGCTTCCAAGACAGTCCTTTGTTTTGAAACAGCAGACTCTAAAAACTCACCAGCTTGATTCATCTTATGCTGATGCACAGGGGAGTAAAATATGCAGATACATACAGATCACTTCATGTATGTCAGGAAAACCAACCCAACTACTATAGGGTCCAGTGAAAACAAAATCTAATAAAGTATTTAAAATTAAGTGAAGGTGGGGAAAGAGCAGCAAATCTCCTTGTTCAGAGTATTCCCAGATCATGTACTGTGTGTGTTCTTCCTATCTGGTCTCTATCTGAATCCTCTAGAATAACATAGTAATAATGAGTGTATGTGCTAATATGTACAGTATGTATATGTCATTAGTTTATAAAACAGTATATATGCAGCCACTCCCCAGTCCCTGTGAAGAAGCTGTTCCAGGATCCCCGAGGTATACTAAAATCTTTGGATGCTCAAGTCCCTTCTCTATAGCACACTATTTGTCTGTTTTGCGTATGCATCGTACATGTTTTAAATTATTAGAATATCTAATATACTGTAAGTGCTGTCTACAAAGTTTTTGTGGTAAATTTTAAGGGAATAATGGTGAGAATTTGTATAAAAAACAAATCAATATAATAATAATTTTGTCTTGTTTCTTTTTTATATAGGTCTCATTGTGTAGCTGGCCTCAACTCGCAGAGCTCTGCCTGCCTCTGCCTCCTGAGTCTTAGGATTAAAGGAATGTGCTACAACCATGCAGCTGCTTTCTTTCTCTCTTAAGAAAACAGAGAAAAAAAAAAGATGAACAAGAATAAAGCAAGATGAACAAATTAACAAAAATTTAAACCAAAGAAGGACATGGAAAATACACACAAACGCAGACACACACACTCACATGCACCATAAAAACACAATATCAGAAACTGTAATATGCAAGCAAAAGACCAACAAGGTAAAAACAAAAATCTCAATCAAAGCAAAATGAGACAGCATTTGTGTTAGCCATCTGTTGCTGAGTATGAGGCCTACCCTCAAGTGTGCTTTGTATATCTAGTGAAAAACTACTTTTTTTTTCTTTGTGAATGGTTATTTTTTGGAGATAGTTTCTTGGTAAGGGATAGAAGCTCATGTCAACTTTCTTCATCTTAGCATTAGATCACCTATGTGGTTTATACCTGTGCTGGCCCTGACCATGCAGCCACAGTCTGTGTGAATTTGTATGTGTGTCATTCTTGTTATGACTGGAAGATGAGCTTTCCTTAGAATCATCCATCCCTTCTGGCTCTTAGAATCTTTCTGCCTCCTCTTCTGCATAGTTCCCTCAGACCTGAGGGGAGGGATTTAATGGCGACATCTCACTTAGTGCTGAATGCTCCAAAGGCTCTCACTTTCTGTCCATTGTCCAGCTCTGGGTATCTGTAGTTGCTCCCATCTATTGCAGGAGGAAGGTTCCCTGATGAGGCTGATTGAGACACTGGTCTATACGTATAGCTGAATGAAGTAGAAGTTTCTGTGTGCATCATGTGGTGCAGACTTACGTGGTGTTTGAAGAGAGTATAAATCAGACTCAATGGAGAGTGATGGGGCACTTACATAGCTAACCTTGCAACCCTTCATCGGCCTTGAGTCTTCCCTTTGTTGAGAGAGGCACAGCAGAAAACTTCTCCTGGCATCTTGGCTGGTTCTGGTCCTTCCCACTGACCCACGCCAAATTGGCGGAGGCCTGGCTATTTCCGTTGGATCGTGACACTGCTGCTAATTCAGAGTTGGTATCCTGACACTACTGAAATGGACTGCTGGTGTCTTGACAACGGAGATTGGAATCACCCCCAAAGAACTACTTCTAAACAGGTCCATATCCCCTTGTCCTATTTATCATCCTTATTGCCACTTCTTTTTTTTTTTTAATGTACATTCCAGTTGTCGCCCCTCCTCAGTCCCCCCTCCCACAATTCCTCATCCCCCTTGCCTCCAAGGGGGTGCTCCCTCTCCAAACCTCCCCCTTCCCTGAGGCCTCAAGTCTCTAGAGAATTAAGCACATCTTTTCCCATTGAGCCCTGACCAGGCAGAACTCTGCTATATTTGTGCCAGGGGCCTCGGATTGGCCCAGGTATGCTCCTGGTTGGTGGCTCAGTCTCAGGGAGCTATTTGGTGCCTGGGTAAGCTGAGACTGCTGGTCTTCCTATAGGATCACTCTGCACTTCAGCTTCTTCAATCCTTCCCCTAATTCAAACATAGGGGTCCCCAACTTAAGTTCAATGGTTGCGTGTATCACTCAGTCAGATGCTGGTAAAGCCTCTCAGAGGACAGCCATGCCAGGCTCTCCTGACTGTAAGCACATCATAGCATCAGTAATAGCGTCAGGCCTTGGTGCCCCCCCAAATGAGATGGATCCCCAGTTGGGCCACCTTTCCTTCAGTCTCTTCTCCTTTCTTGTCCCTGCAGTTCTTTTAGACAGGAACACTTCTGGGTTAGAAATTTTGACTGTCCCTCTGCTTGAGGCACTGTCTATCTGTTGGAGGTAGACTCTTCCAGTTCCATCTCCCAACACTGGGTATTTTGGTCACCACCATTGAGTCCTTAGAGTCTCTCACCTCTGGAGTCTCTAGCACTTCCTAGAGGGATCCCCTACTCCCTGCCAACTCCCCCCACACACACAAACACACCCAGCGCTGCTTATCTCCATTCATTTTCTTGGCCCTCTGGGCTTCTCTCCTGCCCCTGCCCATACCGGATCATGTTCCCTTTTTCCCTGCCCCCCTCCTTTCTCCCACCTAGATCCCTCCCTCTGCCTCCTGTGATTATTTCCTTCCCTGTTCTAAGTGGGATTGAAGCATCCTCACTCAGACCCTTCTGCTTGTTACACTTCTTACAGTCTGTGGATCTCATCCTAGGTATTCTGTACTTTTTTGGCTAATATCCACTTATTAGTGGGTACATATTATGCATGTCCTTTTGGGTTTGAGTTACCTCACTCAAGATGATATTTTCGAATTCCATCCATTGTTACAAAACTCACAATATCCTTGGGGTTTTTTGTTTGGTTGGTTGGTTGGTTGGTTAGTTGGTTGGTTGGTTGGATTTTTTTTGTTTTGTTTTTTTGTTTTGTTTTTTTGAGACAGGGTTTCTCTGTGTAGCCCGGGATGTCCTGGAACTCACTCTGTAGACCAGGTTGGCCTCGAACTCAGAAATCCACCTACCTCTGCCTCCCAAGTGCTAGGATTAAAGGTGTGTGCCACCACCGCCCAATGATATCCTTGTTTTTAATAGCTGAAAAGTATTCCATTGTGTAAATGAATCACATTTTCTGTATCCATTCTTTGGGTGAGGGACATCTGGGCTGTTTCCAGATTCTGGCCATTACAAGCAAGGCTGCTATGAACATGGTAAAGCACATGTCCATGTGGCATGATGAGTGTCTTTTGGGTATGTGCCCAATGATGTTATAACTGGGAGCTGGGTCTTCAGGTAGAACTATTGCTAGTCTTTCAAAGAACCACCAGACTGATTTCCAGAGTGGTTGTACCTGTTTGCAATCCCACCAGCAATGGATGAGTGTTCTGTCATATTTCAGTTAACAAGAAAAGGCAGAAGCAGAACTACAGAAGCCAAAAGTAAGGTTAGTGCATTGACTTTTCATTTTGGCAGGTGGACTATGTTTGATGCCCTGGATGGTATGGCCATCCAGGAGTCAGTTGTGCTAAGGTATGGGGACCTGTTACCCCTTGAGCATATGCTACTCTAGGACATGCATTATTATCTTGCTATTATCCTGTCCTTCCTCCCTTCCCCCAGTGCTTAACTTTGTATTAAAACCCTTCCATAATTATCTCCAACTCCACCCATACTGACTTTACCTGAAATTCCTCTCTGCAGGGAAGTCTTTCCTTAGTTGAGCCTGCCCACATTGCTACAGCACTGAACTGCATCTCAGGCTGCTGCTGACAATACCATTTAACTAGAGGTACACTATTCAAAAACAAGAAGTACAAGAAATGGCTGGAACATCTTGTAGCTTGAAATAAAGATAAGAACAACCAGATACTTTTTCTTCTGTCAGCAGAGTAATTCCAGTAATTAGCCTGCATTTGTCATGTAAGGAAATACTGAGACCGTTTTCTGAAGGTAGCATGTGCTCCCCCATAATGATCTATTGTCATGTAGGGAAGAGATCGAGGTGTTTAGTAGGTTAATGGATAACAAGCAAGAGATCCAATCTAAATTTTTTATTACTCAGAACACCTGGAATAATGGGGACACGGGAAGAATGGTCCTCCTTCCTTGTCCAAGTGTGACACATGACAGAAGCACATGCCGTCCATCTTTGTACATCTAATAGGATAAAGGTTAGAACAAGGCTAACATTCACTGAATGTCAAGAATGCAAAGACCCAATCTGGTGCTTATTTGCCATTTGTAGTTCATATTTCTCAGAGAACCCCAATGGCTTAGATATGCAAAGACCTACGTTGTTCCATATATAGAATCCCTGGCCTTATCTGAGAAACCCCTTAGCTAGACTGAGACTCAGCTCTCTGTTTTCACAAAATATTGTTCTCATTGCAATACTATATAAAATACTTTTCCATTGTCTCTGCCTTAGAGATGCACTAAAATTTAAACAGTTTGTCAGAACACTCCCAAAGTTGCAAGGCAAAGCTAGATGTTCAGTGTCTCCAAACTCAGTGTTATCACTGAGCCATATCACAAACTCAGTAAGATACCTATTCACATTTAAATATTTCTCTACCAACAATAATAGCTTTAACTGGGTATGTTGACATGTGCTCCTATCACATGTCATGCCTGCAATTCTAACACTAGGGTTGTAGAGACAGGGAAGGTTGTTTCAAGATCTAGACCAGTATGGGCTACATAACTCGTTCCAAGCTATCCTGGACTATGCAAAGCAGTCATACCTTTGAAGAAGAAGAAGAAGAAGATAAGAAGGAGGAGGAGGAGAAGGAAGAGGAGGAGGAGAGGAGGAAGAAGAAGAAGAGAAAGAGGAAGAGGAAGAGGGGGAGGAAGAGGAGGAAGAGGAGGAAAGGAGGAGGAGGTTCAATCCTCAATTCATATCATGCTAGCTCTCCTCTGTGGTTTTTCTTCTTTTTATCCTGTCTGCCAAAAACAATATCACATAGCTTCTTTAATTATATTGCTAGTTTGTGTCTAGCTTCACTTTTATTGCTATGGTAAAATATCCTGACAAAACAACTTTAAGTGGGAATGGGCATATTTGGCTTTCAGCTCCAGGCTTCACTTAGGGAAGTCAAGGCAGAAGTTTAAAACAACTAGCCACATTCTATCAAGAACAGAGAGAAGCAAATGTATGAATGTTCGTATTCAGCTGCTTCTCTCAGACTGATACTGTTCAAAGCTCAGCACATGAAATGGGGAGAACCACATTTGGGGTAGATCTTCTCATCTCAATTAACCCAGCAAAGAAAAATTCCTCACAGATAAGCCTGCAGGCCAACCTGGTCTAGGAACTCCTTTGAGACTCTTCCCTGGTGACTTTAAGTTGAGTTAAGTTGACGATTAAAACAATCACAGTTGGTATATTTTAACTTTGCTCAGTAGCTCAAGCAGAGTGATAAACTAATGGATGTCCTATTCTACTTCCCAGATGCTTTCAGCCGTATCTCCCTAAAGTACACAGTGTTGCTTCAAACCAAAACATTTTGGGAATCATAAATAAGCATAAATAATCAAGGCAACTTGTAAGGAACTTGAAGGTTGCTGCCAGCTGAATTGATTCTCAAACAAAACACTGAGTCTGCGTGCATGAATCTTTCAGCTGGGTAATATTGTCACAGATACTTCTGCTTGGCTTTACATTCTCTTGTTTAAAAGTTCTGCTTTCTTATCTCTAAAGTGCATGTATTTATAGGTGCTGCATGCTTCTAAAATATGCCACTGTGAGAAATGATGTGACACTTAAGCAAAACCTTGACAGAAAGTTGAAATTGGGGCTGTCCAAGAACTCGGCAGTACATAGCGTTTCTGGCCACTCTTCAGTTGTTTGGTGAGCTCTTGCCTCTCAGTCGTTTCTCAGTGTACACTTCAGTATGTACGGAGGCGTAGTGTCTGCTTCCCAAAACTCCAGAAGCATGAGTCAGCTACTCAACTATGATCTACAAATTTGGTAAAAGTACTGTGACACGGAATGCAAGGCTAGTTTCCAGGAATCACATCTCCAGGGCCCCCAGCATCACTGTCCCAACCAGAGTGAGTGTGAGCTCCACTTTGACATTGACATTTCTGGTGAAATGTCAGGGATCTTGTGTTATCACATATCCATGTGGATGTGCAGTCCCACAGCTTGATGAACGCAGAGTGCTAGTCAGTGTAAATGTTAAATGGCATATGAAACATGACCCCAACTTAACAATATCCTTGTTCAATGAATAAAAGTGCTTCATTTTCCTTCTACTTTTATATCTCACTTTACAATGTTATGAAGGTCACAGCTTTATACAGCAATGTGAGATGCTTAGAAATATCTTTGCAGGCAAATAACACTCTTTTTAATTCAGGAAACTTGATTGGGAGACGCTGAGGAAAGTGTCACAGATTGAATTACGTACCTTCAAAAATATATACTCAGGTCCTAACCTCCAGAAACTCACAATACAACCTTATTTTAAAGTATCAGGTCCAGATACTCTTACTTAAGATGAGATTGACCTGGACAGGGGTGGACTGACCCTTGAACAACAAGACCTGTGTTCATATAAAAAAGAGGTGGAAGAAGGGAGAAACTGGGGGATATTGCTCAGTGGTTGACTGCTTGTCTTCTGTGTTTGCAGCCTTGGCTTCAATCTTCAGCACTACAAAACTTCATTTAATAAAGTTTCAAAATAAAAGGGGGAAATCTGGTAGACATGAGGTAGACATGTGTAGAAGACAGGGGGAGAAAACAGACACAGATGTTTGTGATATTTGTTAAGGATCTTGGGAATGTTTTCCAAATATGAGATTTCAATGATATTATTCATGTAGTTATTTTATTTAACTTTCCAACTATTCATGGCTGTTGCATGAAGTGAGATGAATTTTAATCAGACTGTGTCCATGACCTTGCTGAACTTGTTAGGAGCTTTTGTGGTTGTCCAAGGGTGTTTTAGGAATCTTTTTCTAAACCATACCATTCAAGGTTGAGGCAGCTCTATATCTTCCTTTATGATCTTAATATTTTAGCAAAAAGCATTTTAAGTGGTTCA
Organism: Mastomys coucha; assembly: GCF_008632895.1. Classification (NCBI taxonomy): domain Eukaryota; kingdom Metazoa; phylum Chordata; class Mammalia; order Rodentia; family Muridae; genus Mastomys; species Mastomys coucha. The sequence goes on from NW_022196894.1 coordinate 84,593,703, forward strand.
AATTAAATGTTTTTAACAAAGAGAATGCCTATTAATTTTAATAACTCCTTTTATAAAACACTCAACACCAAATTAAAAGTTTTTATTGGATATTTTCTTTATTTACATTTCAAATATTATGCCCTTTCCCAGTTTCCCTCACTCCCAGAAACACCCTATCACATCCTCCCTCCCCCTGCTTCTATGAGGGTGTTCCTCCACCCACCCACCCACCCACTCCCACCTCCCTGCCCTCAATTCCCCTACACTGGGGGACCTTCATAGGATCAAGGACCTCTCCTTCCATTGGTGCATGACAAGGTCATCCTCTGCTGCATATGCAGCTGGAGTCATGTGTACTTCTTGGTTGATGGCTTAGTCCCTGGGAGCTCTGGGGAGTCTGGTTGGTTGATATTGTTGTTCTTCCCATGAGACTGAAAACCCCTTTAACTTCTTCAGTCCTTTCTCTAACTCCTCTATTAGGGACCCCACGCTCAGTCCAGTGGTTGGCTGCTAATATCCACCTCTGTATTTTAAGGCTCTAGCAGGGCCTCTCAGGAGACAGTCTTATCAGACTCCTTTCAGCATGCACTTCTTGGCATCCACAATAGTGTCTGGATTTGGTAACTGTGTATGGGATGAATCCCCAGGTAGAACAGTCTCTGGGTGGCCTTTCCTTTAGTCTCTACTCTACACTTTATCTCCATATTTGCTCCTGTGAGTATTTTGTTCTTTCTCCTTCTAAGAAGAATCAAAGCACCCACTCTTTGCTCTTCCTTCATGTGATCTGTGAATTGTATCCTGGTTATTTGGAGCTTTTGGACTAATATCTACTTATCTGTGAGTGCATACCATGAATGTGCTTTTGCAATTGGATTACCTCACTCAGGATGATATTTTCTAGATCTCTCTATTTGCCTAATAATTTCCTTCAACAGAGGAATGGATACAGAAAATGTGGTACATTTATACAATGGAGTACTACTCAGCTATTAAAAATGAATTCACAAAATTAAAAGTTTTTAAGTGTTTTCATTTTATAAATTAATGTGCAAAGGATGAGGTTTCATTACAGGATATTCAAATATGGTTTGTCTTGTTATCTTCCATCATCTTCTTCATCATCCCTTGGCCTCCTTTTACCCTCCCAAGCTGAGCAGCCTCTTCTGTCTCCGTGTTACTTGTGCTGTATTACTTTCTTCTCCCATTTCACATTATCTCTTTTTTCCCTTCTGATGGTCCCTTTTCAACACACACACACACACACACACACACACACACAAATAATATATAGCCATCAATTTTCATGTCATATATACATTTATGTAAACTCAAAATCCATTGTGTGGGTCAGCAACATGGTTCAGCAGGAGTGATATTTACCTCCAAACCTAACTGACCTGAGTTCAACCCTCAGATTCCTCATGAGATCCCTCATGATAGGAGTAACCGACTCCTTCAAATTGTCTTCTAACCTCTATATGTCTGCTGTGGCTTGCACATATATACACGCATGCACACACATAATTAATTAATTAATTAATTTAACTTAAATTCTACTGTATATATAAAGCACATTTTCAAGACATATATAGCCCAAGCCACCTTTGTACTGTGAGGCAACCCTCTGACCTCAAGAAGTCCTAGGATTACAGATCTGAGCCACCATGCTCAGCTAAGATCAAGTAATGCATTGCATTCAGCATAGTCTATCTATTCTCTTGCTAATTTTTGTTTAGAGGTGGTAATAGAACAAAGTAAGATTTTATTTGAAGAATTGTGCTGGAGGAGTTCATAGTCACATTTTGGAGTCAACCTGTACAATGTAACTTCAAAAGATTAGTAGAATTGCAGGATAAACCCTTTTGGATACAAGAGGTCTAAACTAGCCTTCGAAGAAAGGTTGATATTGTGGTTAAGATAGGAAAGATACAGGACTAAAGCAAGGAAAGGCACAAAAAGAACAATGAGTAAAACGTGTTACAAGTGTAGAAAGATAAAGTTTACAAGGAATACTGACAGCTAATAAGACAGTGTCCCAGACATCAGATTGTTGGTTTCATGCTCTGCTTTAAGATTTTTACATAGTGATGTATCACAAGAAAAACTATTCCAAGATTACAATCAAAGAGACCATGACCTCTGAAGAGACAGCCCTTACAAACACCACTGCAACAAGCGGAGGAGGGTCAACATGAAGGCTGAATTGTTTTCCCACATAAGAATATGGTGGTTTGGTTGAGCTTGTTCACATAGCCAAAGAGATAGCCTTGAAGTCATGCTGATAATTTGATTTAAATGCCACAACTGGAAGTCCTCATCATATCATGTGCTATAAGAATGATTTAATGCACATCAAATAGAGAGTTAATATTCTGAACTCAGTGAGTAACTATTGTTATATAGATAACTGTTATTGAATAGTAACAAAAAGGAACGTGAATACTAATAGTTGGATGGCTAGGTATATTTTGCTGCAAATTCATCATGAAGTTACTAAGGCATAAAATCCACAAGACATTGGCTCTACTATGAGTGTTACTAAGGTAGTTTCACCTTTAAAATACTCCAGGGGAGGAGGGACTGAAGAAACTAGATACTCTAGGAATACCTCTAAAGCATTAGTGATGTTAGATCTAAGCCTTGTAGGATTATTAATAACTGGTTATGATGCTGGAGAGGTTGTGGAGAAAGAGGAACATAACTTCATTGCTGGTGGGATTGCAAACTGATACAA
>NW_022196894.1:84597631-84603677 GCF_008632895.1 Mastomys coucha
AGGCAGGTTTTTTCCTTACCATAGGACATAACAGTTCCTTTCTTAATAACAAGTCAGGTTTAGTCTTATTAAAAGAAACAAAACTTTTTCCTTACAATGGGTTTGATTCATTTAGCATTAAAAGGGTAGAAGCTTTTTCTTTCTTATGCAATAAAGATTGGAGCTCAGTTTTCATCCAGAATGAAGCAATTCTTTTCTGCACTGGTGCTTGATCTTTTGCTCCATGTGCATATGTATGTATGTATGTATGTATGTATGTATGTATGTATGTATGTGTGGTGTGTGTGTGTGTGTGTAAATATGTAATTGTGAGGATGTATGCATGTTTGTGTGTAAGAATGTAATTGTGAGAATGCATGCAAGCTGGACCCAACTGATTTTAATGGAAATATATAAAGCACATGTGTGGTTCTGTACAGGAATTTATGCTAGTTTATATGTATTTGTTTATATAAAAGTTTTTTTTCTGCGAGTGTTATTCTCTTCTACTGTTTCAATAAAAGTGTATTGCTCCTAAAAAAAAAAATAACTGGTTATGAATTGCCTTCAGTCTTCTCACTCCCTTGGTCTCTTATATAATATGTGGTCCAAAGACCACTGAAATGTTATTATATATTATGTGGCTACAAAGCCCTCTGAGTCTGAATGCCTGGAGTCACATTGGCAAAGATGTCCTTATACAATGTCAAAGCCATGCTGCCATAAATGTGTGTCCCTTCATTCAGCAATATCCTCATTCATTATTGCTGAAGCTGTCTCTGGTACCTGGTTAGGGCCCCAGTGGCTCACATATCATTCCTGACTATTCAAGGAACAGCCATTTCTGTCTGCTCAGTCAAGTGTCCACAGGAAAACTGAAACCACCTTAAGTTTTTCAACCAAGAAATAATTTCATGAAGAGACTCAGACATGCAAAGCTGTTCCATGGACTAGGAAACCAATGGTCATGAGAGCTTCTATTTAAATTCAGTAAGTCAGAAAAAGCAAGTATCCCAAGTAACTCTTCACCGCGGCACATTCTCCAGACTACACTTAATGGCTGTTTGCAAACCCTCACTTCTTTCATTTGCACATCCAGCAGCTTATCACTGCAAATGAAGGCACATGAGTCTTCTCTGCTGTTTTCTCAAATTCATACTCATGTCTCACAGTAAGGGAATGAGCCCTGAGTATGCTAATGAAGCTAAAGAGCATAACGTAATATTTTTGTATTCCTGCCTTACAAGGCTGGACAGAACTTAGAAGAACAATGCTATGGGATTCTTCCTTCAAAAACTCAGCTTAGTCCCTGCCTACGTTCTACCTTCTTCTGCTCCTTCCTTTAATCCTATCTTCTGCCCCACAGAAGCTAGTAAGCCCCACACCTCTTCATCCAAAGACCTACTTCTCCAGAGTTCAAATAACATTGTATAAGCCATTGTGGGTGGAAAGGTGGAGGAATACTCATGTGGAGACATTTTCACTAAACCAAGATTAATCCCCTTATATGAAAAGAATAGGTTATGCAATGCATACCAAAGAGTGTTCCAGTGAACCAGCCAAGAACAAACAAAACATCCAGAAGTGTGTACAGTACTTTGTCAAATTCCAGCACAGAGGGAATCCACAAAGAAGATAGAGATATAAGAGAGCATTCTCTTTATCTCTGGAGGAATTTGACTCGTTCATCTAGACCCTTCTGCTATAGTAATACTGCCAGACTCCATACAACAAACTCACTCACTACATTTTTAAGTGTTTGGGTGTAAGTACCACTGTTGGGTGAACCTTTAATTTTCTGGTAAATAATATGAAAAATACTATAGAGTAAAATATATCCTTGAACAAATAGAAAGCTAGGATGAAAACTGAATAGTATCTTTCACATCTCTTGCTGGTCACTTAATATTCCTTTGAATATACTGTTTACTTACTCCAACACCACACGCATAATTTAGGAAAAATGGGGGAATAAAAACAGAAGAAATAAAAATTTTGTAGGAAGACAAAAATGGAGATATAGAGAAATTAGGCTACATGTACTTATAATCTAGCTAAAGATATTAATGGTGTTAGATAGCTGTAGATACAGAAACTTCTAAACACTAGATATTACTGGATAGTGATACAAGGGAAATCCCAGGTTTGTCTTATGTTTATATACATGTGTATACACATATTATCAGTCCTATCTCAAATTTCACAAAAAGAAAAGGGGAAGTAAGAAAATGAACAAAAAAAGAAAGAATTCACTAGCACATTAAAAGAAAATGAACCTACTTGTCAGGGACCCCCACCTCACCCAACACATCACACTACACTCCCCCCAACCCCATGAGCCTCACAGCAGGCAGGGAGATGACCCATGAGAGGTGAAGAATGAAACTTGAGACAGGACCATGCTTGCAGGCACTGGGTAAAGCCTTACAGAGTAAAGCTTATGGTTTACTTTTCTTACACATGTAAGCATAGTAAGACTTTTGCGTATACACAGAAGCATAGTGGGAAGGGGTTTCCACATGACAATGCTCATAACAAAGCTTCAAGGCTGACTGCATGAAAATCCTTAGCAAAGCAGCCAAGACCTGTGACCTTTGAGATAAGAATGAGTTCTATGGGCCGCTAAACAGAAGTCAGGGCTAGGGCCTAAAGGATGAATAAGCAATAACATATAGATAGATTCTATTGGTGGAGGATGACAAGTACCTGGGGCCTCTTTCATAGAGATGTGTTCTGTTGATTAAGACACAAAGCTCAGGATCCTGGGGACACTCAGGTGGAGGCAGCTCCTAATAGAATGGCAAAGGATCGCCAGATTATTTGACTGTTTCACCCAGCATTCCAAGTACCAGACATCATTCATTTCCTTTCATTGAAGAAAATAGGCCCATGTGATTGACAATCCTGGTTTCTCCAATGCTTACTCTATAATATACTTCCTATATCCACTCAATTTTTGAAAGATAATAAGCAGTCATAATAATATCTCTTGGGTTATTTTTTATTGGATATTTTCTTTATTTACATTTCAAATGTTATCTCTTTTCCTGGTTTCCCTCCCTCCCCCTGCTTCTATGAGGGTGTTCCTCCACCCACCCACCCACCCACTCTCACCTCCCCACCCTCAATTCCCCTATCACTGGTGCATGATAAGGCCATCCTCTGCTGCATATGCAGCTGGAGCCATGTGTATTCCGTGGCTGATTGCTTAGTCCCTGGGAGCTCTGGGGGGTCTGGTTGGTTGATATTGTTGTTCTTCCCATGAGTCTGCAAACCCCTTCAACTCCTTCAATCACTTCTCTAACTCCTCTATTAGGGACCCCGTGTTCAGTCCAATGGTTGGCTGCTAATATCCACCTCTGTATTTTAAGGCTCTGGCAGGGCCTCTCAGGAGACAGCCTTATCAGGCTCCTTTCAGCATGCACTTCTTGGCATCCACAATAGTGTCTGGGTTCTTGGGTTATTTTTCAAAGTACATAATAAATTTAGCAGACGGCTACATGCAGCTCTTGATGTTCTAGACTCAATACAATGAGGAAGAGTCTAAAGATGGTTTTAAACATGCATTGGTTGGTCTCCTCCATATCTATAAAAACAGTTTCCAGGAAAGATGCTGGCAATAGAGCTAAATCAAGATTAGTTCTAGGGCCCAGGGCACAGATGATTAAAATTTGAGTATCCTTAAAATAGATCCAGTCCCACTTTAAAAATCCACAGGGACCCTTTTCTGAAGATTCACTAACTCATTTCTAACAAAATTTTATAAAAGAAGGCAGCAAGTTGTGTCAGTGTAACCATGTAAAAGAAAAAATGGCAAACTACATGTATTATATATCATTCTATATATAATATATTGACCACCTACATATACATATGTGAGCATATATATACATAATACATATATCAGCATAAAATATTTTTAATGATGGTCAGTTTAATTGCCAACTTGACTGGATTAAGAAATGCCTAAAGCATTAATGAAGCACTTTTTGTAAATGTCTGTTGAGGATATATATTTTGTGAATATTAACTGATAAGGAAAGTGTCAGGATTAAGTGGTGGAAGGTACCTTGGTGGGTCTGGGCCAAGGTATGCTGCATAGATCACACCACAAAACAGATGTCACTCAGAGACTTATTCAATTTATTTGAGAGAAAAGAGAGTGAAAGACCATCTTAGAGTAGATACATGACACAGAGAAATAGATAGATAGACGTAGAGACTGGAGGACAGAGAGAACAAGAAAGGAGAACCTTTCTATTTTATCGATTCTTTGTGAATTTCACATCATGCACCACTATCACACTTATCTCCCAGTCTGTCAATATCTGCCTCTGCCCTTGCAACCTCTTCTGTGTAAGTAAACAAAAACATAAAAATAATAATGATAATAAAAAGAATAATAAGTCTCACTGTGGAAGCTGTGGTGTGCCACTGTGTGTCACACAGTGTAACCTTTTGTCCCAAGAGCTTTACTTGCAAATGTTCATTGCAATGAGTCATGGGTGACAGTGACAGTGGAAACATGCCACACCTGGCAGTGACAGATAATGAAGAAAAGTTGCTGGTGCTGACTCTGAAGGACAGTCTGATGGGATGCCTGATTTATAATGGGAAGATGGGTTGGAGGCACAGGCTAAATAAAAAGTGGAGAGGGAATAAACTCACACACACACACACACACACACACACACATACACACACACCACACACATACACACACCACACACATACACACACACACACCACACATACACACACATACACACACACCACACACACCACACATATACACACACACCACACACATACACACACACACCCCACACATATACACACACACCACACATATACACACACACCACACACATACACACACACCCCACACATATACACACACACCACACATATACACACACACCACACACATACACACACACACACACACACACACACACACACTGATTTAAGCCATTCCTGCAGCTGCCTTCCCAACCACAGTTGACTGTACTCAAGCAATAAGCCTAAACAAACCCTTCTTCCTTAAGTTGCTTCCTGTCAGGCATTTGGTCGCAGTAACAAGGAAAGTAGGTCATACATGTCCTTTACAGGAACGTGGACAGAACTTGGATTATGTTAAGTGAAATAAGACGTCAGATACAGACTGTCAGACATAGAAAGGCAAGTACCACATGTTCTCTGTCATATGTGGATTTCTTCAGTAGGTCAGATTAGACAGTAATGCATTACAATAAACTGTAATGGGAGTGTAGTAAGAAGTCGGAAAAAGGTATTCAAATACCTTGTAAAGAATTGACAAGTTCTAGTGGCTTCAGGACAGTGGGGATGCTAGAGGCTTACAAAAATGTATCTGTTATTTTATAAATATCTAGAAGACTAGCATTTCAACACTCCAAACACTATGGCATGGCTAAGAAAGGGAAGTATAAGCTACATTTATTGAGCTACCACACTGTACCCCATAGGTACAATTATTTTATATCCATTAAAAATTTTAGAAATCTGTTCATGAAAATGAAATGTTAATTCCTCTGATTTTACTGCTATGTGCTGTTTTTATGTATGTAAAGATATCACACTATTCCATCAATTTGTACAATTAAGATATTATAAGAATGTTTAAAATTCTGAAAAATGGCAATGAATTATAGAAAGAAAAAAACCCACCTGACCCAAAGAGAAAGAGAGATGCCTTTCAAAACACTTCTCATGGAACAGTGCCTTGCTTCCCTCCAGAAACCACCAGAGGTCATGGACAAGAGTCAGCATCCTGGGGCAGGTGACAAAGTCACAGATGATCAGTGGAACATCACAGAGGAGAGCTCTTTGCTGGTCTCTGGTCTCCCTTAGAGTTGACTGCTACACCCTTTCCTGATGCACAGCTGTAATCTTCAATGATGTCCAGAGTAATGCGTGTGTCTTCGTGTGTGTTGTTGTAATCATTTTCTGGAAAGAGAAAATAGACTGAAAGCAGCCTTTTTTTTTTTTAATTAGATGTCTTCTTTATCTACAATATCTACTGTCCCAGGTTCCCCTCCAAAAAGAA
>NW_022196894.1:84604329-84621637 GCF_008632895.1 Mastomys coucha
AAAAAAAAAAAAAAAAGAAGGAACAAAGTATCCAGACTTTGGTCTTCCTTCTTCTTGAGTTTCTTATGGTTTGTGGGTTATACTTTGTGTATTCTTATCATCTGGACTAATATCCACTTATCAGAGAGTGCATACCATGTGTGTTCTTTTGTGACTAGGTTACCTCACTCAGAATGATATTTTCCAGGTCCATCCATTTTTCCAAGAATTTCATAAATTCATTGTTTCTAATAGCTGAGTAGTAGTCCATTGTGTAGATGTACCACATTTTCTGTATCCATTCCTCTGTTGAGGGACATCTGGGTTGTTTCTAGTTTCTGGCTATTTATAAATAAGGCTGCTATGAGCATGGTGGAACATGTGTCTTTATTACATGTTGGAGCATATTCTGGGTATATGCTCAGGAGTGGTATAGCTGAGTCCTCTGGTAGTACTATGTCCAATTTCCAGAGGAATCACCAAACTGGTTTCCAGAGTGCTTGTAACAGCTTGCAGTCCCACCAGCAATAAAGGAGTGTTCCTCTTTCTCCACAACCTCTCTAGCATCTGCTGTCATCTGAGTTTTTAATCCTAGCCAATCTGACTGGTCTGAGGTGGAATCTCAGGGTTGTTTTGATTTGCATTTCCCTGATGACTAAGGATGCTGAACATTTCTTTAGGTGCTGTACTGGCTAGTTTTGTGTGTCAACTTGACACAGGCTGGAGTTATCACAGAAGGGAGCTTCAGTTGTGGAAGTGCCTTCATGAGGTCCCATTGTGGGGCATTTTCTCAATTAGTGATCAAGGGGCTAGAACCCCTTGTGGGTGGTGCCATCTCTGGGCTGGAAGTCTTGGGTTCTATAAGAGAGCAGGATGCGCAAGCCAGGAGAAGCAAGCCAGTAAGGAACATCCCTCAATGGCCTCTGCATCAGCTCCTGCTTCCTGACCTGCTTGAGTTCCAGTTCTGACTTCCTTTGGTGATAAACAGCAATGTGAAAGTAAGCCAAATAAACCCTTTCCTCCCCAACTTGCTTCTTGGTCATGACATTGTGCAGGAATGGAAATCCTGACTAATACAGGTGCTTCTCAGCCATTCAGTGTTCCTCAGTTGAGAATTCTTTGTTTAGCTCTGTACCCCATTTTTAATAGGGTTATTTGTTTCTCTGGAGTCTAACTTCTTGAGTTCTTTGTATATATTGGATATTAGCCCTCTATCAGATATAGGATTGGTAAAGATCTTTTCCCAATTTGTTGGTTGCCATTTTGTCCTATTAACAGTGTCTTTTGCCTTACAGAAGCTTTGCAATTTTATGAGGTCCCATTTGTCAACTCTTGATCTTAGACCATAAGCTATTGGTGTTCTGTTCAGGAAATTTTCCCCTGTGCCTATGTGCCCAAGGCTCTTTCCCACTTTCTTTTCTGTTAGTTTCAGTGTATCTGGTTTTATGTGGAGGTCCCTGATCCACTTGAACTTGAGCTTTGTACAAGGAATGGATCAATTTGCATTCTTCTATATGCTAACCTCCAGTTGAGCTAGCACCATCTGTTGAAAATGCTGTCTTTTTTCCAATGGATGGTTTTAGCTCCTTTGTCAAAGATCAAGTGGCCATAGCTTTGTGGGTTCATTTCTGGGTCTTCAACTCTATTCCATTGATCCACCTGCCTGTCACTGTACCAATACCATGCAGTTTTTATCACAGTTGCTTTGTAATACCTGAAAGCGGCCTTTTAAGATGAATTTCCATTCATTTTATAACTGTAAATGCCAAAAGCTCCATTGAGATATTGCTTGACTGGGTTTGTTTCCTTACTATCTGCATCAGTTGAGGTCAGTTGGAGTTACTAAGTGAATCCCTTGTAAAATTCTATTAGGAATTGGTATAAAGTATCCTTTGTTTCTTCCTCATGGGATGCTGTTGAATAAATACAGGGCAGAAGCCCTTTGCTAGGAACAATGCAAAAAGCACAGAGAGCAAAGTAAAAGATTCAGATCTGGCCTTGCTGTCAGTTAAAAGACACCAAGAGAAAGTGCTTTCATTTCTTTCCTTAATACAACACTGATGTACTATTTTGGTAACTTTGAGTTTATTATTAATTATTATTATGAATACATTCAAGCTACAAACACCCACATAACATATATACAAAAAATAAATAAAACAAATGACTCATCAAATGCCAAGTAAAGTGAATAAAATTACAGCAAAATATGTCCCCATTAAGCTGTCCAATAAAAAAAGAAAACACCTCCATAGGAGGAACAACAATATGAACTAACTAGTACCCTCAGGGACTCAACCATCAACCAAAGAATACACATGGTGGGACTCATGGCTCCAGCTGCATATGTAGCAGAGGATGGCCTAGTCTGTCATCAATGGGAGGAGAGGCCCTTGGTCCTGTGAAGGCCCCAGTGTAGGGGAATGCCAGAGCCAGGAAGCAGGAGAGGGTGGGTTGGTGAGCAGGGTGAGGGGAGAGGGAGTAGAGGTTTTTTTTTTTTCAGAGTGGAAACCAAGAAAGGGGATAACATTTGAAATGTAAATAAAGAAAATGTGTAGTAAAAGAAAAAGAAAAGAAAATCCCACAGAATTACAGAGTAAGAGGGTATATACTAATACTGGGAATTTAATCAATATATATAATCTTGACAACAGCTTTGGGTGATAGAAGATGTTAGAATGTCATAATTAAAATCCTAAAGAAAAACTAGCATTGAACCAAAAACCTCTCTCTCTGTTCTCTGCAAATACCCTCTCTCTCCCTCTCTACCCTCATGGTCCTATCGCAGTTACCCATCCATCTGCCTGACTATGTGTCCACTTCTCTGCCTCTATCCCTTCCCCAGGTCATCACTACCTCTACCCTCTTCTTCACAAGATCTATTGCATGGCATAATTTCTCTGGGGGACACCTTGGATTGGACCCACCAAAGATACCCCTCACAACATATTTCATAATGTGTATACCTTGCAGGAGTCATTACAGAAGGGAAATAAGGGACTTTATTAAGATTAGTAATTGTACCAAGTGGCTGCTAGTAAGTGTATGACAGAGTGAGGAAATGAATTGCTGAAAGCACAAGGGAGCACTGATCTTTCTCAACTTTCCATTTTGTCCCTTGGACTTCTGTGTTCAGAGACCCTCAGGACAGTGATTAAACACATAGGTGGGGTTCAAATCCCAGATCCTATTGCTTAGATGTATGACCTTAGCCATGGTTCTTACATGCTTGGAGCAATCATTTGTCTACTGTTAGAATATAAAGTCTCCTGGAAAAATCACTGTCAAGATAAATAATTAATATGGTAAGTCTCTCTTGGCAACTATCCATCTGTGGTTATGGACAGAAATAGAATCAAAGCAAGAAGTGCCTTCCATGCCCAAACCCCTTCTGCTTTGTTACTGTTGATGTTTTGGTCTTCTCTCATTTTCTTCACTTGCTCCTTAAGAATTCTTAGCCAATCCAAAACCTGTGAGAGTTGTAGGGAGCTGTTAGAATGATGAGCTTGCTGCTGTTGGGTATCTTCCTCCTGGAAATACAGAGACCCTTCATCACAGTCCACAGAGCTCCATGTGTAACTCCATCAGCATCAATGATCATCAGCATGCTGAGGGAAAGAGAGGATCTCTTTTTTTTTTAAAGATTTATTTATTATTATATCTAAGTACACTGTAGCTGTCTTTAGACACACCAGAAGAGGTCATCAGATCTCATTATGGATGATTGTGAGCCACCATGTGGTTGCTGAGAATTGAACTCAGGATCTTCGGAAGAGCAGTCAGTGCTCTTACCCACTGAGCCATCTCACCAGCCCAAGAGATGATCTCTTAATCTTCAATCTATATGTTGGATCACTTTCTATGGCTATGACCCATAGAAAAAGACTTTAAGGCTCATGTCTCAGTGTCAAAATGAATGAAATTATAGAGAAATGCTCTTGGCTAACTTAAAAGTTGGCTTTTGATATGTTGACCTATCATCCATATTTGTCATTTTTGTTTTAAATTTCCCTTCTTCATGTCTCTTTACAGTTTCCTAAGCCTAAAAACTGCAGATTCTCTAGATAATCGATCATTAATGTTTTAGTTACCCTCAGTAAGTGAATACTTGAAGAAACTCTCTTGAGAACTCTCAAAGCTCTGGTAGTCACTCAAGAAAAAGCCAGTAAATAATAGGATATAGAAAAGCCTCAAGTAAAACTAGATGAGTATTGTTGGGTACCCATGACGTAAGGATATACAAAGTCTTTTGTGTTGCAAAGTCAAAATGTCATTTAAACTAAATAGCAACTATCAACCTTTTAGCTAAGAGGAGGGGGAGGGGGAAGGCAGCTCTAGTCATTTAGACCTATTCCATTTCATGTGCTCAAAGTATTTTATATGCCTTGTATATGAAGAATTTTAAATTGTTTAAATTTAAGTACAGTAAAAGTCACATAACCAAATATAATTCAAACATGAGAATTTTTGTTCACTCATTTTTCTTACAGAACTCCCTTTTAGGTAGTGGGGCATGAAAAGAACCAAGTAGGTGGTGTTGTTGTTGCCTCCAAGTCTCCAATAATCTTTTTCTCCCTTGTTCCAGCAGGAATACAATCCAGGACCTCACAGTTGCTAGGCAAGTGGTTCTTCCACTGGGCTAAATCTCAAACCCACCAATAGGTCATTTAGAAAGCAGGTCCCTTGGTGTCTTGGGTACTTTGATATTGCTGGGGTAGCACACCATTTCCAAGGCAACTTAAGGAGGAGTTTACCCAGGCTTTTTGTTCCAGTGGTCTAAAGTCCATTATAATGTAACAAAAGCAAACAGCAGGCAGAGCTGCTGAAGCAGGAAGGTGAGGGAGGGCTCACATCTTGAACTACAAGCACAAAGATGAGGATGACCTCTGAATGGTACACGGCTTTGTAATCTCAGAACCCAATCCCCGGTTCCTCCAGCAAGGTCGCACTTCCTAAACCTACGCAACTATGCCAACTGGGAAACAAGCGTGTGAGCCTATGGGAGACATTCTCATTCGAACTATCACACGGACTTAACCAAACTGATTCTAGGTTCTATTCTGGTAGCCATCCTGTGTTGAAAGACAAGGATGAAGAATAATTGAATATGATTGATGTATTCAAGTTTAACTCTAAGAAGGGTTTTTTACAGATTGCCAAGTTTTTAAGGTCCTATAGATCTCCATTTGATATTTGGAACACTGATTAGTATTTTGGTTACTTTTCTATGTCTTCGGAACTGGGTATTAGTTTTACTAAAATTCTTCCTGGGGAGGGTCAAAAAGAACTGAGATAAACACAAACATTAGAATAGCTGAAGTGGGGGGGGGGAGGACATGGAAAAGTAACTGTACCAATAGAGTTCTTTTTATCCAATTATCTGTTCCTCTTCATGGATCTTTCTTCTACTGCAGCATTCCAGTCTTTAGATTGGCCACGCTTTGAAAAGTTATTTTTCTGCTTGATCCTAGCGTAACCAGTGGGTTTAGAAGCATAGGGGAAGTATCACACGCCTCATGTGGGAGAAAGGTTTTTTTTTTCCTTTTCATTTCCTTGGTCCTTACAAATTTACCTAATGGCATCAGCCCAAATTAAGCAGAAAATGAGGTAATATTATTTTAATTATTTGGCAATTGTATTTTGAGGTTTATATTAAAAGAAGTACAATTTAAATTACAAACCACATGAAGTAGTAATTTGTTTTAAAATGCCGGATTTCTTGGCTCACACTATAAAAAAGATATTATAAGAGACCAAGTGCAGCAGGAACTTTATAGGTTTGCGGAATCAAGTATGTGAAGAATTTCTCTAGTTTATTTCCCTAAAATGAACCACACCATAAAAGTGGTTCCAGCACATTTCATATACATACGAATGTCCCTGAGCCCTCATAATTGCTGGGTTGTTAGACTGGCTTTCCTGTGAAAGAGCCCAGAAATTCCAGCTGGAGCCTTTCCTGTCCCCAGTTGTTCCTGAAGGTTTGACTTAATTATCTAGCCGAGCTGCTGTAATTTGCATCCACAAAACTTGGTCCCTGTTGGGATTCAGCATAGTTGACTTTGGGGAAGCGGATTACAGTTTGGGCAAATTTTCTCAACTCTGCCATTACACCTGGCAGCCAACCCCAGGAAACAACATCTGCTCAGTTTCCATCGCCCCCACCCCCTAATGTGTTTGTGTACTGCTGGCTGACAACTGTTACATGTTTGCAGTACAGATAGTACTCTGAATTAGGGTTTACGCCGGTTCAGGCTCTCTCATGTGGCTGGAATGTTGGCATGGCCTAGGAAACAAAAGTCAACTTAACAACAAAAAAGTTAATCCTCCAGGAAAGATGGCTATGGGGACACACACACACACACACACACACACACACACACACACACACACGAGGATTGATGGGGTTGATTGCACTAAGTGACTGCTAAAGGCTCTGGTGTGTCTTGGACTTTCAGACTTTGTCTGCAAACAGGGTGGGCCTTGTTAAAATGCCAACAGGACTTTTTCAGCAGGGAAGCTCAGCAATGCTCCTGAGCTCCTCTTTCTGAGGCCAAGATAACACTTAGCAAACTCAATGGATCATTGTCTGAAGACCTGAAATGTAGAAATTAGGCCCTAGAAGAAAAAAAGAAAGTTAAGTAAGGTCATTATCTGGATATCTCAGTAACTCTTTTAACTACTTCCGACTGGCTCCTTTCAAGTTTGCATTAGATCTGTCTCCACTGAACCATTGTAGAAACTGAAACCTGAACACCACATTACAAGTCAGCTAGAAACGTGGCATCATCTACTTACTGTTGGGACATTCCCCAAGAGAGTAAGATATGGCTCTGTAGAGAGGTACTGAGGGATCTTCTATTACCTCATCTAAGTCAGGCTTAGCTGGGGCACATATCAACTTAAAACATGACCCCCCCCCCAAATTCAGGAGCTTAGTGCCCTGCAATCTAAGTGCTAAAGCCACTTTACATTGGTAGAAGATAATAAGCTCTGTCCACATGCATCTACTTAGTATCTCTCTTATGCCATGCTCCCTACTAACCTAAACTATGTGTCATAGGTAGTCTTGTCAAGGTTAGAGGATTTAGAGTCATGGAGGAAGAACACCCTTGGTGAGTCCATGAGAAGACGTACCATAACTGTGGGTAGAGCCATTCCACAGGTTGGGGTTCTGAGCTGAATGAG
The DNA here is from genome assembly GCF_008632895.1 of Mastomys coucha. Taxonomy (NCBI): domain Eukaryota; kingdom Metazoa; phylum Chordata; class Mammalia; order Rodentia; family Muridae; genus Mastomys; species Mastomys coucha. The sequence continues at coordinate 84,611,494 of NW_022196894.1, forward strand.
AGGAAGAATGTGAGGGGAGCAGCAGTGTTCAGTCCTCTCTGCTCTCTGACTGTGCGTGCAGTGGAAACCATCTGCTTCACTCTCCTGCTGCCAGGCCTTCCCTACCTCGCCATAACTAACTGTCCCCTCACATTGGGAACCAAAATAATCCTGTCCTTCCTTAAGATACTTTTGTCAGGTGTTCTGTCACAGCAACAAGAAACAACTGGGCTGGAGAGATGGCTCAGTGGCTAAGAGCACTGGTTGCTCTTGCAGAGAACCTAAGTTTGGTTGCCAGTACCAACATGGTGACTCATAATTCTCTCTAATGATGATTCAGTCATCGGGAATCCAATGCCCCCTTCTGACCTTCACAGGCACCAGACATGAATGCAGTACACAGGCATACATATGGGCAAAACACTCATACACATAAAATCATAAAAATAAATCAATCTAAAAAGTATTAAAATAACTAATATACTAACCTTAGGCAAATTAAATAAATAACAGAGTTCAAGGTTTCTAAAAGTGGTTGGATCTGCCAAATACCTCCCCATCAGAGCCCTTTAGTGAGCTTGTGTATTGAGTAGAGTCTTGAATCCTACCCCAGATTGAGCAGATGGAAGGGCAGCAGTTAGCTGGATTTCTTACAGTTCCATGCAGCTAGTCTTTTTGCTCTGCGAAGTACCTGGAAGTAACAGTTTCAACTACTCTTAGGCCAGGCTATGGTGGCACATGCCTTTAATCCCAGCACTTGGGAGGCAGAGGCAGGCAGATTTCTGAGTTCGAGGCCAGCCTGGTCTACAGAGTGAGTTCCAGCACAGCCAGGGCTACACAAAAAAAAAACCCTGTCTCGAAACATCCCCCACAGAAAGAAAGAAAGAAAGAAAGAAAGAAAGAAAGAAAGAAAGAAAGAAAGAAAGAAAGAAAGAAAGAAGGGAAGGAGGGAAGGAGGGAGGGAGGGAGGGAGGGATGGGAGAGAGGGAGGGATGGGAGGGAGGGAGGGAAGAAGGAAGGAAGGAAAGAAAGAAAGAAAGAAAGAAAGAAAGAAAGAAAGAAAGAAAGAAAGAAAGAGAAAGAAAGAAAATCAACTATTCTTAGGCTCGAACCTGGCTTTATATTTGAATCATCCAGTAAATTGAAAACCTCAAGTGACCTGGTACCAGAGTAGACCCTCAAGAAGAAGAGAAGGCCTGGTGAGCTTTATTGGTTTTGTTAGTTGGTTGATTTTTGTTTTAAGAACTGCAAGAAATCCTAAGACACATCCAGAACTGAGAACAACAGTCATAAGCTATAAATATTCAGGAAAGGGAGTTATCTGCAGTGGTCAGAGCCTATATTTGCTGCCTTCTTCTACCTTGAAGAAGACATTATGTGCTTTTTGGAGAATGCCTGAGCATGTTGGTGTTATTACTAATAAAATCACATATTTATATAGTACTCATCCAAGCTGTAGCCTATTTTATGGATATCTCTTAATCTCATTTATCATCAATTTATCCCCTGAAATGCAACTAAAAAAATTTTATTACTACCCAAATTGTAGAACAAACAAATGGCATTTTTTTCTAACTCCACATGGGAAGTTCATTCTAAGAATCAAACTCTACTGAGTTTATTCCCAGAGCACGAAAAGAATATTTAGACAGTCTTGGTTGAAATGCACACTCCTTGATGTCAAAAATGATTCAGTTTACCATTGACGCCACTATAGCTCATAACTATAGTATCCTTTGGGGGTCTTTTTCTTTGGTAGCAAAGGAGAGATATGAAGGGCCAGCAATCCTACTTCCCCACATCTCTAAAAGGTAGCAATGCTGAGCACATTAATGGGCATGCCCAACTAGGATTTTCATCCACACATTTGCTGGGATTTAAGACCAATGCCTAATAAACTCCTTTGTTCTGTGCCATGCTAAAATGTCCTTATTAGAAATAGAAGCAAAACTGTATTATGAAGAACTATATGGAGGAGCTCAGGGCTGATGAGTGAACTAGCAAAATGAACAGGAAGCAAGACCACCACCATCAAAATCAGTAGACCAGGCTTTAGGCTTCAGGGGGAGACTGGGAAGGTACAACGCAGGGTCTAGGTTCATGGTTCTCTTAACTGTGTGGGCATAAGAACCACCTAGAATACATATTAAACCACAGATCACTGCCCCTACCAACAGAGTCTGATTAGCAAGCCCCTCTAGAGAGGGGCTTGCAACTTTTTATTTCTAGCATAATCTCATCTACTGATGCTGTTGACCTCAGGATCAAACTTAGATCCTGGGCCAGGTATTAAGCAGACTTGCATTTGAGCACAGGAAGCAACTGGCAGGTATTTTCTGCATCGAAGAGTTAGAAGCAGGCTATTAAATGAAGATGCACGATGGGATCCAAATCCAGAACTCAAGATCCACAGTATATCTGAGCAAATAGAGAACCCCACCTAGGAATAGCTGGACTATGATGGAGAGAAGTAGTAAGAACTTTGAACAATTCATGGCTAAGGCCTTTCTATTAAATGTAGGTGAGAGGTAAGTCTTCATCTTAAAAACAAAGTAAAGTTCTATATCTGAATAACCACCTAAGGTGGAGAGCTCCTGATTCTTCAAGATTCCCAGGCAAGGTGGGGTGGTGAGCAGGGGGAGGAGGGAGGGAGCAGAAGTTTGCTTTTGGTTTTGTGTTTGTTTTTTATTCTTTGTATTTTTTTTCTTTTTTTTTTGGAGGAGAAACTTGGAAAGGAGATATCGTATATGTAAATAAAGACATGTAAATAAAGAAAATATCTATTAAAAAAAAAAAGAGTAAAAGTACTGTGACCAATCCTACTGATTTTCCCAAGACTTTCTTAGTGGCATAGCAGCAGCACTGAAAGTCAAAAGCCTGGCAAATTCAGTTCTAGGCCAACTAATCACCCCAAACATGGTCTCAGGAGACTGGAACCTGGCCCTTTGGCTCCACCATAAGAGGGGGACAGCCTGAGTAGGAAGATGATCCAGTTAGAGAGGGAAGAGCCAGGACACTCATTGTATGGCCTCTGAGAAAAAGGAAAGGGGTGCCCAGAAATATGGTCTGTGATGCTGAAGTGCACTTGCTTTAAATGGGCAAAACATGTTAAACAACTCCCCAGGCTTACAGTTTTTCTAAACTCCCCAAAGTGGAAAAGTTCAGTACAAACAGAGCAAGCCAGACATTCCGTAGATGGAAGTCTCTCTCACTGCCTTTTGACAATCATCACACACACTTAAGATCTCATTAAGTGTAGCCTTAACAGGCCCTGTCACACACAGTCCAATCAGGAGGAAAATAACATTTGTAAATATTAGCAGAATGCCCTGTGGTCTTCTGGTGTCTCTGTAAAAAAATAATAATAAGCTATATAGAATGAACATACATTTCATAATGATTAAAACATTAAAGAGTGTTTAAATGTTCTTCTTTTGGAATTTGGATCCCCCTAATATGCTTGGTGCCATAAACATGCTGCATGCAAGAAGCATTTTAAAGTTTCTTCCCTAGACAAATATCAGTTATTGCCCACCAGAAAGGAGTGCGTACAGGTTATTATTGATAATGGCACACCCTACCAACTAAAGTAGCCATTCAAAGCATCCTTTTCTAAAGCTATAATATCCCATATAGTATACCAGTCTTATATTTTAGGACTCAGGCTTAAGTATCTATGCATTGGTGAGCACTGATATTTAGTAAATGGGTATATAATTCAATTTTGGGAGACAGGAAAGAATACAACATGATGTAATGACTACATAAACCACAGATCCTTGGAGATTAAAAGTTAGAAAACAGAACAGTGTCACCTTTCAAATGGTGGTTGGCCACTGATCTCTCCATGCCAAGAATGGTTAGACTCATATCCCACAGCTGCCTATATTCAATGTCACTTTCCCTATCTGGGAAGAAGACACACTGCTCAGTCCAGACTCTTTTGTTAGTGTAATGTGTATACTAAAGTCATTTACTCTTAGGACATCTTGTTTACAAGTAAGCAGACTTAATTTAGTAACGAACTGCTAAAGGGAACTTATTATGTTTTGTTTTGTTTTGTTTTGTTTTTTAAGGACTATATGTTTACACAGGACTCTTGCACTTTAAAACAACCATTCCTATGGGTAAGACTTTTGGGTTCCAGATTTTCAACATAAATCAGCATAGGGTGCAGACACTGGGCATGTTTCCCTGGAGTCATTGCCTTATTATCAGGGCTAGACTTCAGTATCCTTCCCTGGCAGAGACCCAAGGTCTCACATTGTACGACAAACACTCTGGAGTCTTACAAAGAAGCACAGTCTTGCTTCAGGATGTGGTGACCGTGATATGATCACAAGGCAGAACTGACAGAGGAAATGACAATCAGGATTTGTCTTGTGTGTGCCCCGTCACCCTGTCTTCTCTGTCCTGTCTCTGACTTGCTAAGTATATCAGTTACCACTGATGTAAATAATTCGTAATGAAAGGAAAATCATCGAAGTGCATTCTTGGACACAAATTTTATGACAGTAATAAAATAAGTGAATCACTGAAATGAGGACAGACTATTTCAAAGAATTTACATTGTGATATAAATGGGGGGGGAACTGTTCTGAAATTAATATATTGAAGGAATTAAACTCTCCTAAAACTTCATGTTCCCATAGAAACCATTAACTTACCTAGTCCCATGATATGCATGACAATACTAGTACTCTGACTTCTTAGCTTTTCTCACTTATCCGTCATTAGAAGATACAACACATAAGTGTTGAACTGCCTATAGGTGGATATACAAATAATAACTATGCATTTGTTGATCCACAGAATTAAGAAGTAGCTATGAGTTGAGAGGCTGATCTTAATGAATTCACATTGAGGCTCTGCTCCTATTTTCTGAGTGACAACCACATGTGAGATATTGAACTAAAAACACTTTTAACTCATTAAATAGTAGGTACTTTGATGTGTTTTTTCATCTGATCTTCATGACAACATCATCAGTATACATTTAGATTTGACGTACAGGAAATGGAGACTCAGAAAACTTAAGTAACTCATCCAAAGTTATAAAATCAACCATGCTTTAAAATTGCCATTTTTGCTGCAGTCCCCAGGCTATGTCTAATATGTGGCATATTCTGTCTTAAGTTCATGAGCTTAAATTACCCCATATTATACAACCATAAATCTACATCTTTTAAGACTAGGAGTACTGTGGCCAAAGGCAACCATTAATGACTTGATAACAGCAACCTGAAGAGACAGGTGTGATCTTTCCCAGCATATTTTCAATATATTAAAAAACAACTCTTAGAATATATCTAAGGCTGTTCTATTTACATTTCTGTTGCTATAATAAAAGTCTGTGATCAAACAACAACTTACAGAAGAAAGAGTTTGTTTGGCTTACATATTACATATTATATCATTTCAAGGACATCAAGGCAGGAATTCAAGCAGTTAGTCACACCAAATTCACAGTCAAGAGCAGAGAAAGCATAAATACATGGATGCTTGTACACTGCTATACAGTTTAAGGTCCAGCCTAGGGAAAGGTGCCACCATAGGCTGGGTCTTCCTATATTAATTAACCATCAAGACAATCCTGCACAGACATGCCCAGAGATCAACCTGATCTATATAATCCCTCAGTAAGACTCCTTCTAGGTGACTCCAGGTTGTATCCAGTTGATTGTTACAATTAGCCAGTAAAAAGACCATGAGTGATTTACCAAGTACATCCCAGAGCTTTAACTATAAAGGAAGTAGATGATTTCACAGATAAACAAGCATAAATCAAATTGCACCTTTCTTGGATCTGCCACTTTGAAAGATTTTACTTAATAAGTTGGGTTTTTTTTTTTTCTCTCTATTTAATGTGTGTGGGTATTTTGATCGCATGTATGGCTGTGCACCACATCCATGCCTGGTGCCAAGGATGCCCAGAAAGGGGCGGGTTTTAAGTCTCTGAAGACTGAAGTTACAGACAGTTGTGAGCTGTTATGTAGGTGTTGGGAAGGAACCCAGGTCTTCTAGAAGAACATCCAGTGCTATTAATCCAGGAGCCATCTTTTCAGCCAACTTGGTAAGGTTTTTAACTTCATCTTTAAATATACTTTATGGGAAGTTGTCACTACATACATGTCTAAGTAACAGCACATGTTCTGTAGTTCAGATATTAGCTCAACTGCTTCCAAAAACAGAAATGTAAGTATCTTATCCCACTATGTGTTCTAGCTTCATTTCTGTGGCTCTGAGAAAAAAAAAAAACTCTGACAAAAAGCACCTTAGAGGAGAAAATTTTTTTTTTAATTTTTATTTATTTTTTTTATTTTAGATATTTTCTTTATTTACATGTGAATTTCTCCATTCCCAGTTTCCCCTCCAAAAAACAAGAAAACAAACAAAAACAAACCCCTGTTGCCTCCCCCCTCCCCATGCCTGCCACCCCACCCTCTCCCACTTTCCCAGTGAAGGAATTAGAGAAAAGACCAATGGAGCTGAGGGGTTTGTAGCCCCTTAGGACGAACAACAACATGAACTAACTAGTACCCTCGGAGCTCCCAGGGTCTCAACCACCAACCAAGGACTGCACATAGAGGGGTCTGAGAGTTCAAGCAGCATGTGTATGGTAGAGGATTGCAAAATCGATCATCAATAGGAGGAGAGGACCTCGTCCCTGTGAAGGTTCTGTGCCCCAGTGTAGGGGAATGCGAGGAGAAAATTTTTATTCCACTCCATGGCTGTGGGGAAGTGAAAACAGAAACTTGAGACTGAAGTCCAGATCGCATTTACAGTCTAAGGCAGAGGGAAATGAATACATATTTGCTGATTTGATTGCTTGTGCTCAGCTTGGCTTCTTTATTCATGTAGTTCAGGAGGCCTTGCCTAGGGAATTGTGCCACTCATTGTGAGCTGGGTCTTCCCACATAAATTAACTTCATTAAGACAATTCCCTTCAGATGTACCCACACGCTCCCACACACATACTAAAACAATGTCTACCATCCCATTTTAAGACCCTCATCCCAGGTAGTTCTAGGTTGTGCAAAGCTGGCAATTAAAGCTGACTACCACAATGGCCTTCATTTTCTTCACCCATAACGTGGACAGAAAGTGCTTAAGGGGAAAAATCGTAACATTCTAAATGTCAAATAAATATTTTATTTTTCAAATATAGATCCAACTATATGAGTGAATATGAATTCATGTGTTTCTTCCAATTTCCTTGTTGTCCTCCTCAGGTATAGCCTTTAGCATCTATGTACTAGACATTCCATGTGTGCATAGATATGTACACACTTGTCACTTCATACACATATTGAACATGAATGAATGGTTCTCCTTCTACATACAAGCACCCTTCACAATGTTCCTATGTTTAAAATTTTTTAGACAGCACTATATTGACATGTATAGATTTGTCACAGTTCTCTATAAAAAATACATACTATTCCATTCCATAGATACACCATGAATTATTTAACTACCACACAAAAGAGCTATGTTTGTCCCAGAGACAGACATGGAAGGTTGGAGCTGGCTTCTTTGTTGTTTGCTTGACTACTCCATTCCCTTCTATCTAAAATATAAGACACTGGTGGTAGTTACATGGATTCCAAATAATTCCCTTGGATAACTTTTTTTGGACCATCATAAATTAGGAGTATGAGTCTCCTCTTATTGATTATCTTCATGCAAAACACAGAACAATTCAGATTAACTCCTGCTATTGAGAAGTGGCTCACATATGAAGCTATCTTTGTAAATGGCACAGTTTCATCACAGTTGCTAGCTCGTGCTTTGACACACAGACATAAGGTTAGAGCTATGCCATTTTTTTCATTATATTTGAAGATCACTGTGATTGCTAATCTCAATTGTACTACCATGATAGGCTCTTTGCATATTACAGAACAAATAGAACTGCTAAAAGCTACTCTGCCTAAATCTAAAGTCTAAGAAACAAAGAAACCAATAATATCACTCTGTCAAGCCTGTGATAAATAGAGAGAAGTAGATGGACAGGGGTACTCTTGTGAAAAGTAAACAACTTGAAGAATTTAGACTTTAGGTGACCAAGAGCAGAAAGAGTCTGACCCAGCCTAAAAAGAGAGTGAGAATGTAAGAAAATTTTTCTTTCCTCTGCCTCTGTGTTCTGCCTGGCTCCAGAATCAACTACATGTTGCCTACATATGGTAGAAATGGATTTATTTATTTATTATTAATCATTAATTATTAATATAATATAATTTATTATTGATTATTACTAATTATCAATATAATATAATTAATTGTTAATTATTAATTGATTTATTATTATTTAATTCATGTTGCCTACATATAGTAGAAATGGATTGATTTGTTTGTTATTAATTATTATTTTTAGATATTTTCTTTATTTACATGTAAATTTGTCCTTTCCCAGTTTCCCCTCCAAAAAACAAAGAAACAAACAAAAACAGCAAAAACAAACCCCTGTTGCCTCCCCCTTCCCCATGCCTGCCACCCCACCCTCTCTCACTTATTGGCCCTGGCATTCCCCTACACTGGGGCACAGAACCTTCACAGGGCCGAGGTCCTCTCCTCCTATTGATGATCGAATTTGCAATCCTCCACTATACACACACTGCCAGAGCAATCAGTCCCACTGTGTGCAGTCCTTGGTTGGTGGTTGAGTCCCTGGGAGCTCTGAGGGTACTAGTTAGTTCATATTGTTGTTCGTCCTAAGGGGCTGCAAACCCCTCAGCTCCATTGGTCCTTTCTCTCACTCCTTCACTGGGGACCCTGTACTCAGTTCAATGGATGGCTGTGAGCCTCTACATCTCTATTAGTCAGGTACTGTCAGAGCCTCTCAGGAGATAGCTATATTTAGGCTGGCTTGCCCTTCCTTCAGCCTCTGTTCTATAGTTAATCTCTGCAACTCCTTCCATGGGTATTTGGTTCCCCCTTTTAAGAAGGAATGAGGCGCTCCGCCTTGCAGCTAGTCTGCTTGCGTGAGTGGGAGGCGGGCCTGCGATTCTGGCCTTCTTGGCTGACTGCTCCAATGCCTCAACCCCAGTCATGAACCGGTTTGGCACCTGGTTGGTGGGAGCCACGGCGACCCTGTCGCCGCTGCCGCCGCCGCCGAAAGCACGAAGCAATGAGAACCTCGACAAAATCGATATGTCCCTGGATGATATCATCAAACTGAATAGAAAGGAAGGAAAGAAGCAAAATTTTCCAAGACTAAATAGGAGGCTCCAGCAATTCGGGATGAGAGTACGGTGGGGAATCCAGCAGAATTCTGGTTTTGGTAAAACTAGTGTGAGCCGTAGAGGAAGAGTTATGCCTGGAAAAAGACGTCCTTATGGAGTTATCACTGGCCTCGCAGCCCTGAAAGCAACTGGTATTCGGAAAGGAATAAGTCCTATGAATCGCCCACCTCTAAGTGACAAGAATATAGAACGATATTTTCCAGCATTAAAAAGGAAGACAAGCCTTCTGAGACAAAATGAAGTGCAAAGGAAACAAGTTGCTGTTCTCAAGAGACCTAATCAGTTAAACAGAAAAAAATAACATTCCAGCTAATTTTACCAGGAGTGGAAATAAACTAAGTCATCAGGAAGACACTCGTCAGGCAACCTTTCTTTTCCGAAGAGGCCTGAAGGTTCAAACCCAGTTGAACACAGAACAGTTGCTAGATGATGTGGTAGCAAAGAGAACGCGTCAATGGCGTACTTCCACCACAAATGGAGGAAATTTGACTGCGTCCATTGACAATCCTGGAGCTGTACAGTGTCCGGTAACTCAGAAACCACGATTAACTCGTACTGCTGTGCCCTCATTCTTGACAAAAAGAGAACAGTCTGATGTTAAGAAAGTTCCTAAAGGCGTCCCTCTACAGTTTAACATAAATAGTGTGGGAAAACAAACAGGGATGACTTTGAATGAGCGATTTGGGATACTGAAAGAGCAAAGAGCCAGCCTCACATTCAGCAAAGGAGGAAGCCGCTTTGTGACTGTGGGATAGATCCATGTCCAAGGAACTTTTAAGTGTTGACTGTTTGAAAAGTTAATTTGCTTGAAGAGTTCATTGGAGAAGTTTAAGAAACTTTACTTCAGAATACTCACAAGCCTAAATAACTTTATTTTTGAAGGTTGTTTTGTTTTGTTTTAATGTATAAATAGTGCCCTG
>NW_022196894.1:84624399-84629442 GCF_008632895.1 Mastomys coucha
TTGATCTTCCTTCTTCTTGAGTTTCTTGTGGTTTGTGGGTTGTTCTTCCTGTATTCCAAACTTCTGGAATTCCAAACTTATCACAATTGCTCTGTAGTACAGCTTAAGGTCCGGGATTGTGATTCCACCAGAGGTTCCTTTATTGTTGAGAATAGTTTTGGCTATCCTGGGTTTTTTGTTGTTCCAGATGAATTTGCAAATTTCTCTTTCTAAGTTTGTGAAGAATTGAGTTGGAATTTTGATGAGGATTGCATTGAATCTGTAGAATGCCTTCGGTAAGATGGCCATTTTTACTATATTAATCCTGCCAATCCACAAGCATGGGAGATCTTTCCATCTTCTGAGATCTTCTTCAATTTCCTTCTTCAGAGACTTGAGTTCTTCTCAAACAGATCTTTTACTTGCTTAGCTAGAGTTACACCAATGTATTTTATGTTATTTGTAACTATTGTGAAGGGTGTTGTTTCCCTAATTTCTTTCTCAGCCTGTTTATCCTTTGTGTAAAGGAAGGCCACTGATTTGCTTGAGTTCATTTTATATGCAGCTACTTTGCTGAAGTTGTTTATCAGCTTTAGGAGATATCTGGTGGAATTTTTGGGGTCACTTAAGTATACTATCATATCATCAGCAAATAGCAATAATTTGACTTCTTCCTTTCCAATTCATATCCCTTTGATCTCCTTTTGTTGTCTAATTGCTCTGGCTAGGACTTCAAGTACAATATTGAATAGGTAGGGAGAGAGTGAGCAGCCTTGTTTAGTTCCTGATTTTAGTGGGATTGCTTCAAGTTTCTCTCCATTTAGTTTGATATTGGCTACTGGTTTTCTGTATATTGCTTTTACTATGTTTAAGTATGGGCCTTGAATTCCTGATCTTTCCAAGACTTTATCATGAAGGGATGTTGGATTTTGTCAAATGTTTTCTCAGAATCTAATGAGATGATCATATGGTTTTTTTCTTTGAGTTTGTTTACATAGTGAATTACATTGATGGATTTCCATATATTGAACCATCCCTATTTCCCTGGGATGAAGCCTACTTGATCATGGTGGATGATGGTTTTGATGTGTGCTTTGATTTGGTTTGCAAGAATTTTATTGAGTATTTTTGCATCGATATTCATAAGGGAAATTAGTCTGGAGTTTTCTTTCTTCATTAGGTCTTTGTGTGGTTTAGGTATAAGAGTAATTGTGGCTTCATAGAACGAATTGGGTAGAGTGCCTTCAGTTTCTATTTTGTGGAATAGTTTGAGGAGTATTGGTATTAGGTCTTCTTTAAAGGGTTGATAAAACTCTGCACTAAACCCATCTGGTCCTGGTTTTGTTTTTTGTTTTTTGTTTTATTTTTTTTTTTGTGGTTGGGAGACTATTAATGACTGTTTCTATTTTATTAGCAGATATGGAACTGTTTAGATGGTTGATCTGATCTTGATTTAACTTTGGTACCTGGTATCTGTCTAGAAAATTGTCCATTTCATCCAGGTTTTCCAGTTTTGTTAAGTATAAGCTTTTGTAGTAGGATCTCATGATTTTTTTGGATTTCCTCGGTGTCTGTTGTTATGTCTCCCTTTTCATTTCTGATTTTGTTGATTAGGATACTGTCTCTGTGCCCTCTAGTTAGTCTGGCTAAGGGTTTATCTATTTTGTTGACTTTCTCAAAGAACTAGCTCCTGGTTTGGTTGATTCTTTGTATAGTTCTTTCTGTTTCTATTTGGTTGACTTCAGCCCTGAATTTGATTATTTCCCGCCTTTGACTCTTCTTGGGTGAATTTGCTTCTTTTTGTTCTAGCGCTTTCAGGTGTGCTGTCAAATTGCTGGTGTATGCTCTCTCCAGTTTCTTTTTGGAGGCACTTAAAGCCATGAGTTTTCCTTTTAGGAATGCTTTCATTATGTCCCATAAGTTTGGGTATGTTGTGGCTTCATTTTCATTAAACTCTAGAAAGTCTTTAATTTCTTTATTTCTTCCTTGGACAAACTATCATTGAGTAGAGTGTTGTTAAGCTTCCACGTGTATGTAGGCATACTATTGTTTATGTTGTTATTGAGGGGAAGCCTTAATCCATGGTGATCTGATAGGATACTAGGAATTGTTTCAATCTTCTTGTATCTGTTGAGGCCTGATTTTTGACCAATTATATGGTCAGTGGCTTCATAGAACGAATTGGGTAGAGTGCCTTCAGGTGCTGAGAAGAAGGTATATCCTTTTGTTTTAGGATAAAAAGTTCTATAGATATCTGTTAAATCCATCTGTTTCATAACTTCTGTTAGTCTCATTGTACCCTTGTTTAGTTTCTGTTTCCATGATCTGTCCATTGCAGAGAGTGGGGTGTTAAAATCTCCCACTATTATTGTGTGCAGTGCAATGTGTGCTTTAAGCTTTAGTCAAGTTTCTTTTATGAATGTAGATTCCCTTGCATTTGGAGCATAGAGGTTCAGAGTTGAGAATTCATCTTGGTAAATCATACCTTTGATGAATATGAAGTGTCCCTCTTTATCTTTTTTGATCACTTTAGGGTGAAAGTTGATTTTATTCAATATTAGAAGAATACTCCAGCTTTTTTCTTGGGAACATTGGCTTGGAGAATTGTTTTCCAGCCTTTTGTTCTGAGGTAGTGTCTGTCTTTGTCACTGAGGCAGGTTTCCCGTATGCAACAAAATTTTGGGTCCTGTTTATGTACCCAATCTGATAGTCTATGTCTTTCTATTGGGGAATTGAGTCCATTGACATTAATAGATATTAAAGAAAAGTAATTGTTGCTTCCTGTTATTTTTGTTGTTAGCGCTGAGATTCCATTCATGTGGCTATCTTCTTTTAGTTTTGTTGGAAGAATACATATTTGCTCTTTCAGAGATGTAGTTCCCCTCCTTGCGTTGTTTTCCATTTACTACCCTTTGAAGGGCTGGATTTGTGGAAATATATTGTGTGAATTTGGTTTGTCATGGAATAGTTTGGTTTCTCCATCTATGGTAATTGAGAGTTTTGCTGGGTATAGTAGTCTGGGTTGACATTTGTGTTCTCTTATGGTCTGTATGATATCTGCCCAGGATCTTCTAACTTTCATAGCCTCTGGTGAGAAGTCTAGTGTAATTCTGATAGGCCTGCCTTTATATGTTACTTGACCTTTTTCCCTTACTGCTTTTAAAATTCTTTCTTTGTTTTGTGCATTTGTTGTTTTGACTATTATGAGCCAGGAGGAATTTCTTTTCTGGTCAAGTCTATTTGGAGTTCTGTAGGCTTCTTGTATGTTCATAGGCATTTCTTTCTTTAGGTTAGGGAAATTTTCTTCTATAATTTTGTTGAAGATATTTACTGGCCCTTTAAGTTGGAGGTCTTCACTCTCTTCTATACTTATTATCCTTAGGTTTGTTCTTCTCATTGTGCCCTGGATTTTCTGGACGTTTTGGATTAGGATCTTTTTGCTTTTTGCATTTTCTTTGACTGTTGTGTCCATGTTTTCTATGGTATCTTCTGCCCCTGAGATTCTCTCTTCTATCTCTTGTATTCTGTTGGTGATGCTTGCATCTATGTTTCCTGACTTCTTTCCTAAGATTTCTAACTCCAGAGTTGTCTCTCTTTGTGATTTCTTAATTGTTTCTACTTCCATTTTTTAGGTCCTGGATGGTTTTGCTCAATTCCTTCACCTGTTTGTTTGTGTTTTCCTGTAATTCCTTAAGGGATTTTTGTGTTTCCTCTTTAAGGGCTTGTACCTCTTTACCTGTGTTCTCCAATATTTCTTTAAGGGCGTTATTCATGTCCTTCTAAGTTCCTCTAGCACCATCATGAGATATGATTTTAGATCCAAATCTTGTTTTTCCAGTGTTTTGGGATATCCAGGACTTGCTGTGGTGGGAGTATTAGGTTCTGATGAAGCCAAGTAGTCTTGGTTTCTGTTGGTAGGATTTTTGCATTTGCCTTTCACCATCTGTTGATCTCTGGTGTTAGATGTTCTTGCTGTCTCTGACTAGAGCTTGTTCCTCCTGTGGGTCTGTAAGTGTCAGTACTTCTGCGAGATCAGCTCTCCTCTGGTAATCTCCTCCTCATCCCCGGCAAGGATGGCTGAGTCCCTGGGTTAAAGCACTCCCTGAAGGCAGGCTCTCTGCTTGCAGGGAAGGGGCCAAGAGGGTTGTGGATCCACTGCCATCCCTCTGAGGATGAGAAGATCCTGTCCCTGCTGCCCTGCCACTTGAGGCCTGTGCATCCCGGCTGGTCCCACCTTAGTCACCAGAGAGAAAATGGCAGATCTCACCTGAGTCTCTGGTTAAAGCACTCCCTGAAGGCAGGCTCTCCACTTGCAGGGAAGGGGCAGAGAGGGTTGAGGATCTACCAATGTCACTCGGAGCCTCGGAGGTTCTTTTTATAATGTTTCATAATGTTTTGTCTATCGGTATTTTTAAACAGGCTTTATGCAAAGACAGAAAATTAAGTCTTAGAAACATAGAGAAAGATTTTTTTGAAAAACAAAATCCATCAAAAGAAGCTTGAATTGGAACAAATGGTCCTGGTCTAACTGAATGTCTGCAAGTAGAAAATGCAAATAGATCCATATCTATCACCTTGCACTAAACTCAAGTCCAAGCAGATCAAAGACTTCAACATAAAACCAGATACACTTAATCTAATATAACAGAAAGTAGGGAATAGCCTTGAACTCCTTAGTAAAGACAAAAACTTCCTGAACAGAATACCAATGGCTCAGGCTCTAAGATGAACAATTGATAAATGCGACCTCATGAACGAAAAGCTTCTATGAGGCAAAGGACAGTGTCAATAGGACAAAACAGCAGCCTGCAGATTAGGAAAGGATCATCAGCAACCCTGTGTCTGATGGAGGGCTAATGTCCCAAATTTATAAACTCAAGAAGTTTGACACAATAACTCAATCAAATAATGGGTTACAGAGTTAAACAGAATTTTCAACAGAGGAATCTCATAAGTCTGAAAAGCTGGACATTGTTCTACCAAAGGACCCAGGTAGACCACTCCTGGGCATATACCCAGAAGATGCTCCAACATGTAGTAAGGACACATGCTCCACCATGTTCA
>NW_022196894.1:84630355-84649605 GCF_008632895.1 Mastomys coucha
GGGGGAGGGAACAGGGGATTGTTTTAGTTTTTGTTTTTTTTATTTTATTTTTTATTTTTTTGGAAGAGAACCTGGGAAAGGAGATATTATAAATAAATAAAACATCTAATAAAAAACAAAAAATAAAAAATAAAGAGAAAGAAAGTGAAAATAAATGAAAAAAAAACTGAAGGTTTGTATCAATAAAGTTCACTTTTTTCCATTTAAAAAAAAGTCTGAAAAAGCACTTAAAGAAACATTCGATGTCCTTAGTCACCAGAGAAATGCAAATCAAAGTGACTCTAAGATTCTATCTTACACCCATCAGAATGGCAAAGATCAAAAATTCAAGTGACAGCAGATGCTGGCAAGGATGTGGAAAAAGAGGAACACTTTTCCATCGATAGTGGGAATGCAAACTTATACATCCACTCTGGAAATCAATCTGGCATTTTCTCAGAAAACTGGAAATAGTTCTCCCTGAACACCCAGATATACTACTCCTGGGCATATACTAAAAAGATGCTCCACCATTCCACAAGGACATGATCTCTGCTATGTTCATAGCAGCTTAACTCATAATATCCAGAAACTAGAAACAACCCAGATGTCCCTCAATCAAAGAATGGAAACAGAAAATATACACAATGGAATACTAATCAGCTGTTAAAAAACAAGGACATCATGAATTTTGTAGGCAAATGGATGGAACTAGAAAATATCATCCTGAGTGAGATAACTCAGACCCAAAAGGACATGCATGATAGGTACTCTCTTTATAAGTGGATATTAGCCATAAAATACAGGATACCCATGCTACATTCCACAGCCCCAAAGAAGTTAAACAAGAAGGAAAGCACAAGTGGGGAAACGTGAATCTCACTTACAAAGGAGAATAAAATAGTCATAGGAGACAGATGGAAGGAGGGATAGAGATGGGAATGGGGGAGGGGGGTTCAGGATCAGGTGTGAGGAGGGACAAGAAAGATGACCCTGAGAATGAATAGAAATCTGCAACTAATGCAACTAATGGAGGTGGGGAGGTGGGAGACATCTCGAGGATATGACAGAGACCTGCAATAGGAGAGGCACCAAGCATTAATGGGGGTGACCACCATTGCTGTGACTCACAGCATTGGGAATATAGAACCTGAAGAGACCTCCTCCTGTAGCTAGGTAGGAACCCCAGTGGAGTGGTGGGGACACCAACCCACCCACAAAACTTTCAATCCAAAATTTATCTGATCTACAGGAAATTCAAGGACAGGAGATTGAGCAGAGACTGAGGGAATGGCCAACCAATAACCTACCCAAGTTGAGACCCATCCCATGGGCAAACACCAATTCCTGCCACTATTAATGATACTCTGTTATGCTTGCAGACAAGAGGCTAGCATGGCTATCCTCTGAGAGGCTGCACCCAGCAGATGACTCAGAGGGATGCAGAGATACATAGCCCAACAGTGGATGGAGCTTGGAGACTCTTATGGAAGAGTTGGAGGAAAGATTGCAGGCCCCAAAGGAGATTGGAACTCCACAAGAAGACCAACAGAAACAACTAATCTCGACCCTTGGGGATCTCAGAGCATGAACCACTAACCAAAAAGTATACATAAGCTGAACCTAGGCCAAGTGAACATATGTAACAGATGTGAAGTTTGGTCTTCATGTGGATCCTGAACAACTAGAGTATGTGTTGTGGTGGGAGGTGGGTATCCCAAAAGTCATTGCCTGTCTCTGTGATATATTCTTCCAGCTGTGCTTCTTTGTCTGACCTCAGTGGGAGAGGATGTGCCTAGCTTGGCAGAGACTTGATATGCCAGGGTGAGGCCATACCCAGCAGGGGCCTCCACCCTCTCAAAGGAGAAGGGGGGAAGGATTGTGGGAGGAAGTGACCAGGAGGAGGGGCAGTGATCAGAATATAAAGTGGATGAAGAAAAAGAAAAAGGAGAAGGAGGAGGAGGAAGAGGAAGAGGAGGGGGGAGGAGGAGGGGGAGGAGAAGCAGTAACAGCTTGAATTGGAACTAGTAATGTGATTCAGCTGATACAGTGCTTGCCCTAGCATTCACAAAGCACATCCCCAGCACTTCATAAAATCAAGCATGACAGGAAGTGCCAGTAATGCTGCACTAGGGAGGTAGAGGCAGGAAGACCAGGAATCCAGCTGTGTAGTGAATTTGAGTACACCCTGTGATACATGAAACTCTGTCTCAAATAATAAGTGTAGTAATACAACAGCTTAATGTTTTAATTGGTAAGCTAAATGAGTAATCTTATATGGTAGAACATACTGCAATAACTACAAAATATGACAAGTTTGAGCATAAGTTGAAGTCTTACACCGTTAGAATACATTGAAAAGAATCACCAGCTGGCAGGAGTTCTCTCCTGTCAGTGATTTACTGAAACAGCATCCCTAACTAGTTGCCCAGCCCCGCCTCCTACATCCTTGCCATTGTGTAGAGAAAATCCCAATGGGAAGTTTAGCTTTGTATATAGTCAGTGTTTAACAAATATTTCTTCATATGATTTCTCAGTTCCAGAGTTCCAGTCATTTTATCAGCTAAGTCATTGGTGGCTTGTCTCTCTTCCTCAGATTCCAAATCATTTCCAAGTGGGCTTGCTTATGAACATAGATCCTGAGACTATGGAGCTATTACTTAAAAGACTGAAGTTCAACCCAGCAAGAAACTGGCTTCATAATCATTCTCTACAAAGATACAAAAGTGCCCTTTTTGCCACTAGAAACATACTAGCCATAGAAATGCCTGAACTCATTGCAACGTGTTTAGAAAAAAATAAAAGACCAGCAGTGTTGAAATATACAGAAGACCCAGTTCTATGTCTCCCAATCAGAGTTTTACTTCAACAAGCAAAGAGCACAGCTTAGTCAACCCTTCACAGTGGAAAGAAGCATGACTTAGCAAATTCTTCAAGAGTTATTTTGGTTCTCTTGCTTTGTTATTTCAGCTAATCATTTGACCCCTTGTGACCATCCTTCCCCTGGGGAATATTCTGAATGTGATCTGATGTTTTAAAAGCTATTTCACGGAGCAAAAATACCTTTGGTGTTTTTTAATTTACAAAATATTTTTAACCTCTGAGGACAAAAATAAATAAATAGGTTAGAGAAAATTAAAATAAGCCCAAGTGCATGTTTTGAAAGGCCTCAAGTACAGGAAGAATGTAGGTGGAATAAAACTACTGTCAAACTCAGGCAAGAACCTAGAGAAATCTCTAAAGATGTCAAAAGTGATTTTATGTGAATGACTGCATGTTTGTGTTTCTTTGGTGTTCGTCCAAAGAAGAGGGGGAGTTGTAGAAAGCATTAAAAAGAAACATTATCAAAAATCCAGTGTTCAGCAAGAACACTTCCGTACAGCAAGTCTTCCTGCGCTGTCAACAGCCCACCATCCAATGGTAAAGCAATTCCATGTCAATCGAAGAGAACATGACCATGCTGGGTGCGGAGCTTGTGCAGAAGCGTGGGCAAGGCAGCGTGGTGACACGGGCCTATTATCCCAGCCCTCCAGAGGATGAGTCAGAAGGGTCTAGAAGCAAAGGCCAACCTCAGCTGTAGACCCTGGACTCCACAGTGTGACCCTATGGAAAGAGAGACAGGTCAAGGAAAAGGTGAATCAGAGGAAGAGGAAGCAGCAGAGGGAGAGAGGAGTGAAGATAAGCCTGTGTGATGTCACGTGCCTCGAACGCTGGAACATGGCCAGTAGAGGTAGGATCCGTAGTTCAAGATCCTCTTTAGCTATAGATCAAGTTCAGGAACAGCCTAGAAAGCATGAGACCATGTCTCCACAAAGAAAGAAAATAAAGGGCTGGAGAGATGGCTCAGTGGTTAAGAGACTCTTCTGAAGGTCTTGAGTTCAAATCCCAGCAACCACATGGTGGCTCACAACCATCCATAATGAGATCTGATGCCCTCTTCTGGGGTGTCTGAAGACAGCTACAGTGTACTTACATATAATAAATAAATAAATCTTTGGGCTGGGGCAAGCGGGGCCAGAGAAAGAAGAAAAAGTGTCTGAAGACAGCTACAAAACACATATAATAAATAAATAAATCTTTTTTTAAAAGAAAGAAAACAAAGAGAAGGAGGAGGAAGGGAGAAAATGTAAAGAAAAAGGAAGGAGGGACAGGAAAGAGGGAAGGGAGTAAATCTGAACCAGACAGATTCTTGCCTATATGAGCTTTTTTAGGGGATGAAACCAGGTGAAATATGAAAATCACAGCTGATACAGTCAAACTATAAGAAAGTTCAAGTTATAGGAAAGTGAACTCTATTCTATTTCAAAACCTTCCTATCTCTGAGAGTAGTCTTAGTCCTCCATCTAGTTCAGAATCCATAGAGCATTCTAGTCCATAGTTACATATTCCTCCAGTGAGAGAGTTTCAAAGACCTCTCTGTCCCCTATATATTCTAGAAATATGTAAGCAGTATTCTTATCTTTAAGAAGCCAACCTAGCACTTAGAGGCAGAAGAACTGCCTAAGATGACAGATGTCAGAGCTAGAGGGCTCTGAGATAAATCAGGGTCATATCACTAGACCACTTTAATCCTCAGTTTCCCCATGTGTAAATTGAGACTACTGTAGTCTACCTTATGGTGTTGCAGGGATCACGTGAGACAAACAATTGTACTTAGAACAGTCAGGGCACATATGTGGATGTGACCAGCCTTGCCTATATGTACATTAATAACATTTCTCCATGAGATTGCAAAACACCTGACAGAATCAGCTCCTGGAGGGAAGGGTTTATTTTGCCTCATGGTTTGAGCATAGTCTGTCATGGGCAGAAAGTTATAGAGGTGAGAGAGGCTTCAGCAAAAGGAGCTTCTGGCCACTCATGCTATTGCATCCATGGGCAGGAAGCCGAGAAAGATGGATTCAGTGCCTAATTAGCTGCATCTTTTGTCTTTTGGATTTGTTGTTGTTGTTGCTATCGTTGTTGTTGTTGTTGTTGTTGTTGTTTTGTTTGTTTCCCTTTTATTCAGTGTAGGATCCTTGCCCCATGGCATGCTTCAACCACATTCAGGGTGTGTTTTCCCTCTTCTCTTAATCCTTGGTGAAACTTCCTCACAGATATACCCAGAGATGTGTTCCCTAGGAGAACCTAGATCTATATAGTCATACTGACCATAAATATTAATTGCCACAGTAAATGTGTTCACTTAGACATTCTACGGAGAGTTCCTGAATTCCTACTCTCTGCCAGACAGAACTCTGGGACTAGACCCCAATAATGAATAAGGCAGGAAACAACACCCACAAATTTGTACAAATATTACATTCAATTAAATTTTTTATTTGAATTTTTTTTTACTTTTCTTCTCTCTACCTTCTCCCCACAGACTCCCCCACTCTCCATTCCCATCAGAAAAGAGCAGGCCTCCCAGGGACATCAAGTAAACATGGTATAACAAGCTACAATAAGACCAGGCACATACCATCACATCAAGGCTGGACCAGACAAACCAATAGGAGGAAAAAGATCCCATGAGTGGGCAAAAAACAAGACTTTAGACTTCATGGAGTCTCCCTTCTCAACTAGAACCTAAACGCCATTAATAGAAAGTGCATTAAATATCATTTATATGTCCATGGTACTTTGTATAAAAGACAACCTAGGAATTTGTGAGGCAACTGTAATAAGTAGATGAAGAAAGGTGTGCTTGGAAAATCTTGTACTCCTAAGCAAAGAAAACAACAATTAATATGAAAAAGTCTATTGTATTCTGCTAGGAAGATCATCTGGAATCTAGTCATTTAACATTTCTTAACAAAGTCAGCTCCTTCGTAGTCTAAAATAGAATAGATTACACAGAGTTTCCACCCGAACACTCCACATGTTGCTTGTGTGGCACAGGAATGTGAAGCAAAGAGCTCATTTCTGGATTGTGGTGTTCAGCCAGGTGAGCCCAGACCACCTTGTGTTCTGGGCTTTTCTGTCTAGAGTGTCTGCCAGTTGGAAGCCTTGGTTCTGGCTCCTCGGTCTTAGAGGCTCGGGAAGTAACCAGTGGCCAGAGGGACTGCAGGAGGCCAGCGGGCTCTATGCCTCCTCGTTCAGTCTTCAGCCTCCAAGACTTAAGTTACAGCTGGAATATAAGTTCCACCAGCACAGCCAGCAATGCAGGATGAGTCCACTTCCAAGTAAACAACAACATTAAAAACAGAAAAGAAAAACAGCTTCCCATTAGTTTTCAGTCTAATTAGAAAGATGGATTTAATTCACTGGAAGCAGGTAGAAGCTATAACTTCAAATAGTTGGGGTAACATCTTCAATAACAAGTTTTAAGAACTGTGGAGAAATTTGGAGGGAGCTTTCAGGAAACCTGGATTCCAATTTCAACTTACACTAAGTAGCTTTATGAACATCAACAAAGAAACTAAGTTCTTTGGGTCCCAATTTATGCATCTTGTCATATGCCATCCAGAAAAGTCTAAGATATGCAACTGGGTTTTCTGGAGATGGCCCACCATTTTCCTTGGCCTTCGATGGGTGAGCTCTGAGATGCAAGGTCACAAGAGCCTTCATCCCAGAATCACCTCTTACTGAGGATATGCCTTCCTTGTCAATATTACATAACCCAATGATTCCTGGGCGTTAGTGGCCCCCTTCATGACTACTTCTGATTGTCTTATGGGTAAAGTCTTGCACCATTGCTATCCCACCTATAGACTAGTTATTGGGTTATGATATAGTAAGATCAATAAATCCATACCCAACAGGACAGAATGACTATGTTTAAAATCTGCAAGTACAAAAATTGAGCAAGATAGTTGGTGGCCAGTAAAAGACAGAGAAGACACTGGCTTCACAGAACTTTCAATGCAGAATACTTTCTAAATGTGACACTAATAGAACTCTCTTAAAGATTTAAGACAGGTCTTGGATTCAAAACGGTTTTCATTTCTTGTTATATTTTCTACAGACTGTTCACCTAGGAATCCAGCTCTTGGATTGCTGGAAGTGACCTTCCAAAGCAATGCGTGTATGTTGATACATTATTTGATGTAATTATTATAATAAGTGACCTTCTATACAACCAAATGAACAGAACAAAGCCCACAAAGCCCTGAACAGTTGTTTACTTAGCCTCTATACTGTGATTCCTCTCTGTCAAGGAATGCTAACCATGGTGGGGATTGGGCAATCTGGTTTGCTGGTGTTGAGGCTGGACTTACAGGTGTCATATGCCACTGCCTATTAGTCTTTTAGCTAGCCCAGTGGGTACAACTGCAGCCATTAGGATTTATTCAGATTTACCAAAAAAAAAAAAACATATAATTCCATGTTTCTATGTGAGAAATATCACAACCAAAAGCAATTTGGGATGGAAAGGAAGGGAATTTCAGCTTACAACTCTCAGGTGACACTCTACCACTAAGGGAAGTCAAGGCATAAACTGAAGTAGAAGCCATAGGAGAATGATGCTTATGGGTTTGCTGCTCCTGGCTTGCTTGGTTTGTTCTCTTATACACCTTTGGACCACCTGCCCAGGGGTGGTACCCCCTCCCGTAGGCCGGGCCCCCTACATCAATCATTAGTCAAGAAAATGCCCCTATAAGCTTACCTACAGACTGACCTTGCGGGTTCATTTTCTCACTCGAGAGTTCCTCCTCTCAGATGACCCTAGCTAGTGTCAGAAACTAGCCATCACATATCATAACTCACAGAATAGGCTACGATCCACATTCGATAGTGGTGAGTCTTACCTATTGGACCTTGAATACATTCATAATTTTGTTCTTAATTAATTTATTTACTTTACATATTGATCACAGCTTCCTCTCCCTCTTCTCCTCCCAGTCTTCCCCTCTCACCTCCCCTTCATCCCCTTCTTGTCTCTTTCTCCTCTGAAAAGGGGAGATCTCCTATGGATATTAACCCACCTTGACATATCAAGTCGCAGTTAGAACTAAGCATTGCATCTTCTTCTACTGAGCCCAGACAAGGCAGCCCAGTTAGGGGAAAGGGATCCCAAGGCAGGCAACAGAGTCAGAGACAAGCCATGTTCCTGCTGTTAGGATTCCTACCTGAAGACCAAGCTGTGCATGGGTTTCCTATGTGTAGAGGGCCAAGGTCCATCTATGCATGCTCTCTGGTTGGCAGCTCAGTCTCTGTGGGCCCCTATGGGGATAATTTTATATCCATAAGAAGTTTATTTTTAATGTGACACGACGATAGAAATGCATGGTATTGATTATTAGTACAAGCAATAAAAGTTCTCACAGTGCAGCCAGCAGGCCTCTCTTCACAGAGATTTCTTTGCTCACCCAGTGAAGCCTGCCTAGGAAAAGTTGAGCCAAGGGTTTCTAACTTTTGCTTTACTCAAGGTGCTCAATCCTGATTATTTTGTTTCCATGGATTATAATGAGTTCTGGGTGCCTCAGAAAAGAACAGCGCACTTGCCATTTCCTAGACTGGCTCTTGGTATTCCCACTCCGGTTAGGTTGTCAGTTGCTTTCAGAAATCTTTGTTCACATATTTAAATGTAAATGTTAGCCTTTCCTTCATCAGCTCATTAACTGCCCTTGGTGCAGGTTAACCACTGACCCCAGAAGAGGTCTCCAGTTGCTCTATAAGAGTGATGAGCAATTCACACCCTGCACCTCCGCCAACAAAAACGTTGTGCCTTTTTACAAGCAGCTGAAGTCCCAGAAGGCCATGTGGTTCATGGCATGATATACGTAAAAGAACAATAAAAACTTTTATAGCTCCAGGAAAGCCAATGAGTTCCAGAAGTGCCTCAGGCAGGTAAGCCGGTGTGTCCTCAGGTAGCCTCATGCTCTGCAAACTTTAAGACAGTCTTAGACAGTCTGAGACAAGAACATTCAGGTTTTCTGAGAAACCAGCGCAGTTGTCATTGTCCTGAAGCATGAAAGCTAAATGAATTGAATGGACATGTTTTGGTTTTAGCCTTGAAAAGCCTTGAAATGTACACTCCACTGCCCATTTGTTAAGAAATGGACATGCTGATAGAAGTCTAATCAAGATGTATGTGTCTGACCGCTAACTTCCATCCAATGAAAGCGACTTTTGAAAAGGTACATGTGCTTGCCTGCGTGTGTACCACAATGATTAATGTGCACATGGGTGTCGTCAGGAAGTAGAAATCCTCTCAGAGACTGACTTTTCATTATAGATGAGCCTAGGAGGTCAATATTGATACAATGTTACATGTGCAGCACCCACAATATGGAAAAGACTGTAATGGAGGAGGAAGTGGGGGAGAATCATTCCCACTACCAATCATTTATAGCTTATACTCACTGAAACTATGAAGTTTGTGCAGCTCGCTCTCTCGCTCTCTCTCTCTCTCTTGTGTGATGTACTACCAATCTATGAGCTCTGTCTGTCTGAGGTATTATTTACTAAACATCACCCTATATTTGTGCCTTTTTACTATGAATAGTTATTTTTCTTATTGCTATAACAAATACCTCCCAGCAGCAACTTGAAGGAGAAAGGATTAGCCTGGCCTCACTATTTCAGAAAGCAGAGGTCCACTTTGACTGGAAAGGTATGGTAGAGTGTTCATTCCGTGGCAGTGAGCTACAGAAACTATTGAGATCATTGTGATCCAGGAAGCAGAGAGACAGCACCAAGCCAGGACCTTCCTATAACCTCTGTAGGCGTACTCCCAAGAGTCCCACTGCTGCCATCCAGGCTCTACTTACAGGCTCCATAGCCCCCAAACTGTTACCACCAGCCAGAGAACAAGTACCCAAAATTCAAGGCTGTAGGGCAGTTCAGATTCAAACCACTCAAATACACACACACACACACACACACACACACCCCTCAAATATATGTTGAATATATATGTATGTATATATATATATATATACATACATACATATATACATACATATATATGGCATACACATTTATTCTTTTCCATACTAAATGTTAGGCCAATCCCCATCCAAAATATAATTCCTTCGAATTCTCTTAAGAGTCTTAAAGTTTCTTGATCGTATAAACGGATACTACTATCTGTTCAACATTGTATACTGGCTGGTTGCCTGAAATGCTAACTGGATTTCAAAACGATGTAGATTTCTTCAGAATAGAAAGATGTGATATCCAGAAACCTTTCAGGGAAGACAAGGACATCTAAACTGATTCAAAACTACCCTGGCAGCCTGTGAAGAAAAGGGCAAATGTCTGTGCCCCCAACCAGTTGTAGCCCCGACCCATAACCAGCAATGTCTAGGCAGCTCTGGCTTAATCACCTGACAGCACACATTGTTCCATCCAGATACGCTGGTATTAGTGAATCCACAGCCCCTGGATTTTACTAATGATCTCAATTGGGAGATTTTCCCCAGCAGTCTTCCTCTGTTTTTTTAGTTCTAAGCCCTGCCTGTGAGAATCCCTATGCCAGAGGAAAATATGTTTTTGATTTTACAAAGAAACATTACCTAAATTAATGTTTTCTTAGTAACAATATTACAGACCACCTTTCCATCCTTGGGGGAAAAAAAAAAAGCAACAAAACACGTGCAAAGATCACCTTCATCTACTGCGGGAAACCTTCCCTTTCTCCCATCCAAAACTGCCACCTCTCCACTGCCAAAAGTAATTCCCACAATCCCTTGGGCTTTCCCTCCAGCTCTTTAATTTTCAAAGTCTGGCTTAGCAACCACAATTTAACTTGGGATTTGTGGAGATCAGACTCTAAGCGGATATGAATTGTTTTAAATGGAGATACTCTCTTTTTAAAATTCATACAATGTTCTTAAGTAACTTTGCCGATGAGGCTGCTACTCAATCATTAGTTGATCACAACTGATACTGAATTAATGTGTATTCTATTAATTACATCATACACAGAATCATATATTCCAAGTAGCCCTGTCCAATAGAAACATACTATGTGTATTTACATTTTTGCATAGCCCCATTCAAAAATAAAAATAAATTTAAATTAATATCTTTTTTAACCCAAATTTGTATCCTTTCAACATTTTCTCAATATATAATATTATTAATGGGATAATTTGAATTCTTTACAAAACCTCATATTGTGGCATATCCCATGAGCTGCTAGTAGTTTGTCTAGTTTTCAGTACAGCCAGGTATGCAGATTAGTGCACATCTATAGGGGAACTGGGTGTTCAAGCAGAGTATCCATATTTTAAACTGCAAGTCCACTTCAAAACAAAACCAAAAGATTGTATTTTTACTAAAACATGGTACTTATAGACTACACTATGATAATTCAGTACATGTTTACAAAGGGTAGTGTTCAATGTAATAAGCATCTCAATCTCTTCAACTGTTAGTCATTTTTATGTGCTGGGAATTTTGTGATATGCTAATTATTTTTAAATATATCGTGTTTAGCTCATGGTTCTCTTGTCTACTAGAGGAGCAGCGAAGGCTGGAGAGATTGCTCAGTGGTTAAGAGACTTGCTGTGCAGTCCTGAGGACTGGAGTTAGGGTTCCAGCCTCCACATAACAAACTACCTCTCCAACACATACCTGTAACCCCTGTCTCCAAGGAGGAGAGAGACAGGAGGGTCACTGGGGCTTACCGGCAAGGAGCCTAGCCGAGAAAATTTCAGCCCAGCTTCCAGAATGATCCTACCACAAGAAGGAGTATGTATGCAAACAATCTTGCAACATAAACATTATAAAAAATGTAATAAGGACACATGCTCCGCTATGTTCATAGCAGCCTTATTTATAATAGCCAGAAGCTGGAAAGAACCCAGATGTCCCTCCACAGAGGAATGGATACAGAAAATGTGGTACATCTACACAATGGAGTACTACTCACCTATTAAAAACAATGAATTTATGAAATTCTTAGGCAAATGGATGGAACTAGAAAATATCATCCCCAGTGAGCTAACCCAATCACAAAAGAACACACATGGTATACACTCACTGAAAAGTGGATATTAGCCCAGAGGCTTGGAATACCCAAGATACGATTCCCAGACCAAATGAAGCTCAAGAAGAAGAAAGACCAAAGTATGGAGACTTTGGTCCTTAGAAGGGGGAACAAAATACCCATGGGAGGAGATACAGAGACAAAATATGGAGCAGAGACTGAAGGAATGACCATCTAGAGGCTGCCCCACCTGGGGATCCCTCCCATATACAGTCACCAAACCCAGATACTATTGTGGATGCTGACAAGTGCTTACTGACAGGAGCTTGATATAGCCAGGCTCTGAGAGTGCCTGACAAATACAAAATCGATGTTCTCAGCCAACCATCGGACAAGGTCCCTCCCACACCCCACATGGAGGAGCTAGAGAATGGACTGAAGGAGCTGAAGGACCTTGCAGCCCCATAGGAGGAACAATAATATGAACCAACCAGTACTCCCAGAGCTCCCAAGTACTAAACCACCAACCAAAGAGTGCACATGGTGGGACTCATGGCTCTAGCCGCACATGTAGCAGAGGATGGCTTTTTTGGACATCAATGAGAGGAGAGGCCCTTGATCCTGAGAAGGCTTGACGCTCCAGTATAGGGGAATGCCAGGACAGGCAGTTGGATGAGGGTAGGTTGGTGAGCAGGGGGAGGGAGGATGGGGTAGGGAAGTTTTAGAGGGGTAAACCAGAAAAGGGGATAACTTTTGAAATGCAAATAAAGAAAATATCTAATAAAAAAAAAGTAACCAGAAGTTCCCATTCTGTGCTATGGAGCCATCATACGTATCCAGGCCCTTCGGAGACTTCCAAGAGCACTGTTCCATTCTCTCCACTATGGATGTGACGAGCTGCCTCAGGTTCCTGCCGTCTTGAAATCCCTGTTTTGATGGGCTGGAACCTGGAACCTTTCTCCTGCAAGATGCTTTGTCACAGTAATGGGAAGTAGATTAAAGCACAAGTGAGAACATGTGGTGTTTTTCTGTACCTGATTCATTTCATTTATTTCATTTCATAGCAGCACCCACACAGCTGAAAATGACAGTTTTCTTATTTTATATGACCTGGCGGTATTCTGTTGTATAAATATAACACTTTATTTTATTCTTTATTCACTCTTTGACTGAATCTGGGATGAGTCCACATTACGTCTAGTCTGAATATTGGTGCAATGAATATGGGTATACAAGTGTCTGGTAAGGATAGTGATTTCATCAACTTTGGATAGAAACCCAATGTAAAATTGCTAGATTATGTGGTAGGGTAGTGGTGGTGGGAGTGGTGTGTGTGTGTGTGTGTGTGTGTGTGTGTGTGTGTGTGTGTGTGTGTGTGTTTTAGCCAATTCCATATTAAAACAACATCTATTTCTAAAATTTCTCTTCATTAGCAAATCAGGACAAGCAACTACTAGTTTCTCTTACAAATTAAGGGATTCCACCTGATTATTGGTTTCTTATAAACTGTTATGCTGAGGTTCAATGGGTTAAATCTAATTCTAAACCATGCTTTTCTGACTCACCTGGACAATCATTTGAAATCCCATTGTACCTCTCCTGAGTGTTTTCAGGTTCCTGTTTCTGATCTTCAAGAGGATGTATTTGAAAGTGCGTGTTTCAATGGCAAAAAGAAGTGTTCAAAACTCATGGTTTTAGAGATCAGAAATCCAAGGTCAGCTTTTTGACACGGTCAGACTGTAGTAGATGCATCTCCTGGGAGTCTTCTCTGCATCTTCTTCTATGGCCCCTAAGCCCATTGTGAAGGCCATGTCCTCGTTACCTCCCCTAGATTTAGCATCTCTCAAATCCCTGCAAATACTTTCTACTGCTTGACAACTACACAGGATCTAGAATCACCTCACAGACAAATCTCTGGGGACATCTGTGAGGGAGTTTATTTATACTGAGTTCATTTAAGTGGAAAGACCTATACTAACACCATCTGGCCTGGGAGCCTAGACTGAATAAAAGGAAAGAGCAAGCTGAACACTAGCATTTATCGGTCTCTGTTTCAGGACTGCAGAAGCAATATAACTAGCTACCTTTGGCCATGTTTTCCCTAGCATGAAAGACTATATCCCCTCAAACGCTGAACCAAAATAGACCCTTAAGTTGTACAAGTGTTTTATCACAGCACTTGAAACAATGACTGACACTAGCCCCATCTCCAAACACCATGGTAATCCGATTGAATATCAGACTTCAATGTATGAGATTCAGTCCATAGCAGATCTGTAGGATCCAAGAACGCAAAACAGAATGCAGTGTTCCAAGAAATTTGATCTAAGTCAGATGTCAGTCTTCTACAATACCTGTTTGCAAAACAGAGGACAAAGACCATGACTGTTCCTGAGGCTTATGAGTCCTCAGCTTCTCCTAGTGCGGTTTCCTTATGCATCATCCCAAGGGCGTTCTGTACCCAGCACACACCAATAACTCAGATCTAAGAAGGACAGAGACAGGAGGATCCAAAATGTAGCTTTGAAGGTTATCAAATCTAACCTTAGAATTATGTCTGGAGAAATTATGTGTGGCTCCTGAGAGCTGGAATTACAGGCATGAGCCCCCATGCTTGGCTTCAAGATTGTGTTTTTTTGAATGATATCCAGATGATGAGTATCCACAAAAATCATTTTCACGGAAAGTAAATTTCATAAAAGTGATGAACTCCATCATCATCTTACTATAGAGAATAAGGTGCAGTCAGTGGCCATAGTGATCAATGGGCAGTCAGGGGACTTGTGATGCTTTGCTTTGTGCAAAGACAATGGAATTATGAAAATTACTGTGAATTTCAGTAGCATATGATTTAATATTACAGCCCAAGCACCTCTAAAATGTATTAACCTTCCAATAATTTCAAGAAATTGAAATGAAATGTGCTTGGCAATCACTGGACAGTTTGACACCAATGAAAATATTTTATGTAGTTATGTAAGTGATAAAAATAAATGCTTTATTTTTAAAAAATCTCCAAAAATGGTTTTAACTAAGAAAAACAATCATAATTAAGATTTCATGCAGGCTGTGGAAGCCAAAGACAACATCTTAGAACAGCCAAAAGTGACGTCATTCTGGCCCTATGTTTCTAAGACCTGAACACCTGTAGAAATCTTTAAAATCAATTTTAAAAATTAATTTTTGCCAGGCAGTGGTGGTGCATGCCTTTAATCCAAGCACTTGGGAGGCAGAGGCAGGCGGATTTCTGAATTTGAGGCCAGCCTGGTCTACAGAGTGAGTTCCAAGACAGCCAGTGCTAAACAGAGGAACCCTGTCTCGAAAAATCAATAATAATAATAATAATAATAATAATAATAATAATTTCCCAAGTACACAACAAGGCTCTCTCTCTTTTATGTGACTTTCTATTGTGTCAAAAGGAGCTGAATGCACACATCAGCTTTGGAAGCAGCTGTCCCTTCAACACAGATGTCAATGTGTCACTACAGATGCTATCTGGAGAAAGGGACATGGGTCTACTATTTCTGAACACATTAAGCATCCCAGAGTTGGGTTCCAAGATGAAATGTGTACAAAGAAATCTAATATTTACAATGGAGATGTAAAATTATGCAGTAGCTGAACTATAATCAGGTATATTCCTCTTGATGTAGGAAGGGATAGACGTTCACTGCATATCACAGCAGTAGTTTTTTAACTACGTTGCTTGCTCCTTGCTTTGGGACTTATGAATAAAGGTGCTACAATTCTGTGTGTGCAGGTTTGATGTGGGCATTTTCTAATGCATGTATGTAAACAGTAAGGAATCCTATGGAGAGATCACAGTAGCATTCAGTTCTGTGAGAAGTTAGCAGAGCTGTGTTCCAAATGGCTATGCCATTTTGCATCCTCACCAGCATTTGCCAGTGTTTTGTATTTTCTTCATTATAAGTGGAAGGTTGTGCCTGTGATGGTTCCTCTTACTTGTCAACTTACCTGAGTCAGGAAGAAACTAAGAGATAAGAACACCTATCTCTAAGGGGCTTTCTTGATCATGTTATTTGAAGCGGGAAGATTCACCCTAAATGTGGGGAGAAGCTTGGGGTGTGTGAGAAGATGCTTTGCGTTTTGCACCATTGTCCTTATGTGTCACTAGCACGTCCAGCCTTTGGCTGCTGCTGCTCCTACATTCTTTCACTGGATCTCAGAATCCAGCTCTCCAGGTTGGGGCTGTTAAGGAATCTCACCTCATGGACTACCAGAGGCCAGCCCTGGCCTGTATACAGGGTTCCCCCATGAGGAGATAAGGCGTCAGGGAGGAAGAAGTGAGTCAGGTGAGTCTGTGGTGTGGTGGTGTGGAGAATCTTCCAGCTCTGACTGACTAGCAGTCAGGCTGCTTCATTATTTATACAGGTTTCACAGATCAAAAACAGACTGATGATCCAAAAAGTACAGATTATATCATTTTGTCTCTAGACATGTGTTTGATTTTTTTTTTTCATTACATGTCTGGGGTTTCAAGTTCAGTCACAATTAGAAAGTACACATAGAACAGATTTTATTTTTATTAGTAGTCCTATAATTCCAATTCAAAGAATCTAAAGAATGTCCCCACCAGAGCGAACAAATACTGCCTGCTTTCAGACTGGCAGTATTTGCAGTTTTAAAGTACTCCAGACAAACAGAAAATATTAAAAAAAGGTTTTTTTATGAATAGCAAATACTAACACCTAACTCCTTTTACCATATCATTTCATTATCTATGCTCTAATGAAAGAGTAGGAAAGAGTTAATTTAGTCAATCTATCTTATTTTCTGAATTTTATTCCTCCAGGGGTGTTTCCTGCTCAGTCCCTTATCTTTAAACTACAATTTGAGAAAGCTCTGAGTATATGTAAAAACATGCTTAGAATCTGTTACTAATTCTCCTGGCCAGTCAGAGTTTGTCAGTTATCTCTCTTTACCCTAAGAAGATTCCTGGAGTCATTGCTTTATTTAGAAATCCCTAGGTTAGTGCTTATCACAATCTCCAGGACATAAGGAATATCCAAATAGGCCAGATAAAGTTATTTCCCTAAAACCAGAGGGCATATAAGCTCCTGTAAGACTCAAACATAATTTTCTCAGGAAAAGACATAAAGTGAAGTGTAATGCATTAAGTCCCCAAGAACAAAACACACAGAGACAAAACATGTGAGAGTGAGAGACAGAATGAGAGCAATCGTAGCATTCGGCTGTGTCAAAGCTGTGCTGCCTTCATGGCTTCTGCTGTTTCCAGTGGATTTGGCTGTGCCGATGAACCAAGCAGCTATGAGGTCTTAGTGTTTTAGGTGTGCAGAAGAATATTAACTAACATGAGCAAGGATGACAGAAGTGGACATGCAAAGAAGCCCATGAAACCTCAACTCTTCATGAAGAACTAAAGATAACTAAGCAAAGCTAAGAGCAGGAGAGATGGTCTTCCTTGCGGAAGAGCACAGCAATTGGTTGTTCAGTGCCAAATGGTCAGCCCTGAAAACATACACACAGGCAGCATTATACTGACTGAACATTTACTATACAACAGCCTGTTTTTAGAAATATATATGTATACATCCATGCATACAACAGCAATGAAAAAACAGACCATGAATGAAGGGGAGTGAGGACAGCTACAAGAAAGGGTTTGGAGCCAGGAGAGGGAAGGGAGAAACGTAATTTACCATCATCTCAAGTATTAGCAACGATTTTCAAATTTGTAAAGTATCTGCCCCAACATAAAAATGTACAAATGTCCTAAAGAGATAGCTCACTAAAGAAGACATACAGATGTCAAGCATGTGAAAGCTGCTCCCATGCACATATCATTAAAACTGCAAATTAAATCAACCACAGACACCATCTAGTCAGGGTTCTCTAGAGGCCCAGGTTGGCTGACACAGTGCACTCATGTTAGTTAGAAATAAACTTTATTGTAGGTTACAGTTGAGCTCTGATGCCTCTGAAAAAAAAAAACTTAATTCTGACTACAAAGAGAAAGTGCAACCAGTAACTATAGTTAATTAATGACTGGTATATGATCTTAACACCATATCACCAAAACCATGACCAGTGATGGAACCAAATACTCTTACCATAGTCAGTTTTTTTTTTAAACTTTTATTGCATTATGATGAGAAAAGTTACATGATTTCAATTTATCTGAATTTGTTAACATTTAAAAACATATTTCAATTAAATATAATGAATCACCTGTAATGAGATCTGACCCCCTCTTCTGGTGTGTCTGAGGACAGCTACAGTGAATTACACCAGAGCGAGCATGGCCAGAGCGAGCTGGGCTGGAACGAGCAGGCCTGCAGAGGTCCTGAGTTCAATTCCCAGCAGCCACACACATGATGGTTCACAGCCATCTATCTATACAGCTACAACATACTGATACACATAAAATAAATAAAATAAATCTTTAAAAAAAAAAAAAAAGGCTACACTTTCTAATCCTTCTCAGACAATTTCACTAACCAAGGATCAAACATTCATCCATGAGAGCCTTTTGGGAGCCATTAACTTTCAACCAGAGTTTTAAAAAAAAAAAGTTTTTCACACTTTGGACAGGGAAGTAACACTTACATATGATTTCTGTACGAGGATTTATTTTAATAGTCTTCTTAATTACTGAAGACAAAATTCTTCTTTTTTTTTTTAAACTTTTATTGCATTATGATGAGAAAAGTAACATGATTTCAATTTATCTGAATTTGTTAACATTTAAAAACATATTTTTTTTTCGATACAGGGTTTCCCTGTGTAGCCCTGGCTGTCCTGGAACTCACTCTGTAGACCAGGCTGGCCTCGAACTCAAAAATCCACCTGCCTCTGCCTCCCAAGTGCTGGGATTAAAGGCGTGCGCCACCACTGCCCGGCTCTAAAGACATATTTTAATTAAATAGAATTGAGTCACATTCTTGTTTCCCTTTTGTACCACCACTCCTCCCATAGACCCCCCTTCAATACCTACAATATTTTTTTTGTCATATTCCTTAAAATTTATAAAATATTATAACAATAAAAATAAGTATTATAAAAGTTGTTTGATATAAAACAACACTCAATTTAACAGTCTTATATAGATGCTCATCTACAGCAATGGTGAAAATACATTTCTCTCAATATAAATTTTAAATAACTCCAATCATGTTAACTGTATACTTAAAAATAATACATCACTACTAGTATTTTCTTAAATGAACATGAATATATAAAGTCTTTTTGTTTGTTTTATATTTAGTAGAGTTTAAAATCTTGGCTCTTACTGTGGTACAAGCCCAAAATAAGAACAATTTTTAGACATTGAGTTTCATTGTAATAAGGATGTATTTCAATGTCCCTCACATCACCAAAGGATTTTACCTCCATTGTAGCTAAGCTGAGAGTTGACAGTTCTGCTGCA
>NW_022196894.1:84652280-84680427 GCF_008632895.1 Mastomys coucha
GGTTCCTCCTCACCTCTGATCTTGGGTGTGTCAGAGTGCCTGGGAGTGGAGATTCCTCTGGGTGTTGTCACCATAGTCAGTTTTGAACCTCTTGGAAATACAGCATGACTGCATCAAACCAGAAAATCAAGTGTTGGTGGCAGTTCTGTACTCATGGAACCCATTTCTAGTTAGTTTAAGCTAAAAAGAATTCATTACAGAATAGCCAAGGGGTAAGACAGCCAGCTTTGAGAGGTTCAAAGATCAGCTTTGGGGTGAACTTCCAAAAGTACCTATTACAATTACACTGCACAACTAAGCTTCTGGCTCATTCATGGTGGTCAGAAAACTGTGGAATCAAGAATCCTCTACTATGGGCTAGCGAGATGGCTCAGCAGTAAGAGTACTGACAGCTCTTCTGAAGGTCCTCAGTTCAAATCCCAGCAACCACATGGTGGCTCACAACCACTCGTAATGAGATCTGACACCTTCTCTCTTCTGGTGTATGTGAAGTCAACTACAGTGTACTTATGTATAATAATAAATAAATCTTGTGGTTAGAGTGAGCAAGGACTGAGTGAGTGGAGTTGACTGGAGCGAGCAGAGTTGACCAGAGAGAGCAAAGGTCCTAAAATTCAATCCCAAGAACCACATGAAGGCTCACAACCATCTGTACAGCTACAATGTACTCACATACATAAAATAAATAAAATACACTACTACAATTGATGGTTCCATGCCAAGCCATCCAAGTCACCACTTTTATAGCCACAGAATGCAGGAGCTATGCCTTGTCCACATATAGGAGGAGCTGAAGATTCCACACGGTCCTTGCAGGAAAACCAACTCTGCTTGCCAGCATAACAGCAGAGTCAATACAAGTCCAATTGCATCTTAGGGTTCTGGTCATGTGGCTGTAAAGGACTGCTGAGACCTATGTCACCTCTAAAACCAGAGCCTCAGTGGAATACAAAGTAACAGTTTTAAGGTTTCCAGTCTTAGTAATTTCAGAAGTCACAATAAGTGGAAGATAAAAATACCAAGTGAGGAGAAAGTGTTGCACCCCTATGGAGAAGAGAGAAGCAAGGATGGAACCATCAAAGGAAAGCTTAGAATGACTTCAGAACTCCAAATGTGGACCCTATGGACATAGATAAGTGTTGGAGAGAATCCCAAAACAATCAGAGCAGTCACCAGAGTGACTGAGCCCATCATCAAATCTGTCAGAAGCCTGACTCCCCCCAACTCTCCAGACTAGAAGACTAAGTACAGCACTGGGCCAGGGGACCATGCTGAAGGAATAGGAAACTATACTCTGAATAGCTTGAAAGGCAGGTCAAGACTCCTTCTAAAATCCTAAGATTTTAGAAGCAGGGATGTTGCTCAGTGCTGCAGTACTTACCTAGCATGCACAGCTACCAAAGTTTGATTCCCAGCACCAAACAAAGAGGGCATGGTGGGATAAACCTAGAATCCCAATGTCCAGCAGGTAAAGGCAGGAGAAGCAGAAGTTTAAGGTCATCCTAAGCAACATAGCAAGCTTGAGGACAGTCTGGGCTACATGAGACCCTCTCTCAAAGATAATAATAAAAATAGGGGCTAGGAATATAGTTTTGGGGTAAAATGTATACATATCATGTCTGAAGACCTAGGTTCAATGCCCAGGATCAAAATCATAAACAAACAAACAAAACAACCAAGTACAGCTAGTCATGGTGGCTCATGCCTTCAATCACAGTACTTCGGAGGCAGAAGGAAGAAGCAGGGGGATCCCTATGAGTTAGCCAGACCAGCCAAGGCTACAGAGTGATACTCTGTCATCCCTTCCCTGCAAAAAAGGACAAGTAAGCGTGAAAGTACATACAAGTCACAAAGGAAGAAATTCCCAGATGGGCATATGAACCCAAGTTAACCTCAATCCGCAGTCAGACCAAATGAATCTAAAACAAATATCCAATATTAAATCAACTCATAAATCTGCCACCAAGAGATGTTAGGAATATAAACAAGTATGGTTAGTTTGGAGAGAGATGGGGCAATATCCAGAAAAATTGAAAGGTATGTACACTAGTAGATCTCAGAGCAGGAACTATATACAACAGTGGGAAAAAACTAAGGAAGTCATTCTTAAGAACTGCAACAGACAAATCTGGAGAAAAGTCAACATTCATATACATAAAAATAAATCTTCCAAAGAAGAATTGAGAAAGAACAGCTATTTCATTTTATTTCTTGTATTTCAAAGATATTTTAAGGTTGCATGTGAAAATAACAGTAACAAATTCTCACGGCACATGACACTCTAAAAAAATATTTGTATTATTTTTAGATGTTTGTGCACGTGTGTGTGTGTGTGTGTGTGTGTGTGTGTGTGTGTGTGTGTGTATGCTGCCATGCCCTTGGAGGTCAGAGAACTGTAAGAGTAGGTTTTCTCCTCCCACTGTGTGAGTTTCAGGGACCAGATCCATGTGCTCAGGTTTGTCAGCACCTTCTCACCATCTTCAATTCTGTATTTGTGGATGCTGGCAGAGGACAGAAGGTCTAACTCTCAGGAACTGGAGTTACTATGTTTGTGAACCACCTGCTGTGGGTGCTGGGAGCCAAACTATGGTCTTCTGAGAGCAATAGTCTTAATTGTAGAACCATCTCTCCAGCCCCCAAAATTTTTTAAAGATTATTGATTTTATGTGTTATTTTTGCCTGTATGTACGTGCACAACAGTTCAGTGCCTTTGAGGTGGGAAGAGCAACAACCTGGAGCTGGAGTTATAGGGAGCTGTGAGCCACCACCAAACAAAGGTGCAGGAAACCACGCTTTTGTCTTCTGCAAGTACAGTACAAGGTCTCAACCACTGAGCACTTCTCCAGCCCGCCAAACTATTGTCTTTGTTTTGTTTTGTTGTTTTTCAAGACTGAATTTCTTTATGTAGCCCTGGCTGTCCTGGAACTCTCTTTGTAGAACAGGCTAGCCTCTCAGAGATCTGCCTGCTTCTGCCTCCAGAGTGCGGGGATTAACGGCACCACAGTCCAGCCTAAACTATAATTTCAATGAATGAAAGTGACCAAAGTAAATTTTATACATGTATAAAATTTTCAAATAGAAAATAAATTAAAAGTCATAATCTAAGCTGGGCATGGTGCCACAAGCTTTTAGTCCCAGTACTCTGCCAGGAGACAGAGGTAGGCAGGGGATCATTGTGAGTTCCAGCCTGATCTACATAGTAAATTCCAAGACAGCCAGGAATACATAGTGAGACTCTGTATAACAAAATTAAGCAAATAAAAGTAGTCATAATCTTATAGATGGGTATTTACATTTCAGCTACTTAAAAAAAAAACACTATTAGTGTTTAGTAACACTATTAGTGTTTAGATTTAGTAAACACTATTTTTGCAAGTTGCTTGCAAGCTTAAAATGGAAGAAATTTTCCAAATGTCATTAGAATAAATCAGTCACCTTAGTACAAAACAACCGACGGTGCTCAATATAAGGTAGTCGATAAATGTTCAAAAGTTGAAAACGGACGTTAGTGATTGCTTAAAAGTCCTAGACAGTCCCGCAAACATTCACTTCAAATTCCACCCAGTGTCAGACAAGAGCGCATGCGCAGCAAGCCTGACGCGTGCGTACTCAACGCCCGCCCATAGAAAGCGGAAGGGGAAGATGGCGGCGCCGAGTGTCCCCACGCCGTTGTACGGACACGTGGGTCGCGGAGCCTTCAGCGACGTGTACGAGCCAGCGGAGGACACGTTCCTGTTACTGGACGCGCTCGAGGCGGCAGCGGCCGAGCTAGCAGGGTGCGAGGAGGGTGCGCGCCTCCGAGGGAGAAAGCGGGGTGCCCTAGAGGCGGAAGCCGGAACTTGCCGCCCTCCTCCGGAAGTGGCGGGTCGGCTCACTCTCGGTGATTGACAGCAGAGCTGGGTGGAGGAGGAGTTTCTTACGGGCGGGGCTTAGAGCAACGCTTAGGTGTTATTGCGGGTTCAGGATCACCCTGCCCTGCTTTTCAGCTCTTAATCTGAAGAATGTAAATATGCCTCTGAGGAGCAGCCGGAGTTTACCGACCAGAAACAAGATGTCCCAAAACTTTGCTGCTTTTCAATTTTAATTTTTTAAGTGAATATGTAAAACTCGCGTAGGGTAATTTGAATGCTTCAGGTGCATGAATAACATTCTCTGGCAAGGGAAGAACACGAATGGAGTAGTGAACTATTAAACCCATTCAACCGGCAGGGCGGTGGTGGCGCACACCTTTAATCCCAGCACTTGGGAGGCAGGGGCAGGTGAATTTCTGAGTTCCAGGACAGCCTGGTCTACAAAGTGAGTTCCAGGACAGCCAGGGCTTCACAGAGAAACCCTGTCTCGGAAAACCAAAAAAAAAAAAAAAAAAATTCAACCTATTCAAGGAACAACCATTAGCCGTCTGAGCACTTAAAGTGTTATTGCAACCGAGTAACTGGATTTTTTTTTTTAATTGAACTATTAGAATTTTAGTTGCAGGTAATTAGAACTGTTAGGGAAGATTTAAATAGTTACATGCATCCGCTGGTAGGATTTTCACTAGCCTGATTTGTTGACGCATTGTCCATAACTTTTATTGACAAAAATAGTAAATGCCTAGATGTTAGCTTTTCCGAAAAAAGAATTTGAGTTGAGAGCAGGCAAGATGGTTCAGCTGGTAAAGGCGCTTGCTGTCAAGCCCGCAGACCTGAGTTCTAGCCTCAGAAACTACTACTGCTTGTTCTTGTTGGTTCAGTTACAATGCTGAGGACCGTTCTGCCTACATATACACAAAATAAACCTAATAAAACATTTGCCAAAAGAATTTGGGTCATTAACTTAATGGTCAAGATTCCAACTGGGTTTCTCCAGAATGAAATAGCCATCATGTTTATTTATATTATCACACTATTTTATACCTATAAAATGCTCTTAAGACCAGTCTTTCTTCATAGATGGTGGAGCATTTCAATTTACTGGAATATCTTGTGGAGCATTGGATTGTAAATTGAATGCTCAGAATAGCTCAGAAAGATTTACAGCTACAAATTGCATTGCAGAGTATGCTGTAATAGAACTGACCTTGTTAGGAAGATTGGTAATTATAATCGTTTATGAGACCGTAATGGTTAGTTCCAAAAAAGAAGGCACCTGGTAAGATTCACAAACTTTACTATGACCCACTAGTGGCTTGCGGGTCATATTATGTGGGTCACATAGATATGATTATAAAGGTAAAAATACTGTAAGTCCTTCTTGAGTAGTTGTTTGAAAAGTTAAGTGCCAGAATGTTATCAGGCCAACCAGTCGTGGAAATTAAGTAGTGCTTTTGATGCATGGACAGTGGTCAGGGGAATAGATTTATTGGAAAATCATATAAAGATTTTTAAGTTTAGAAAGCTAAGATTATGGCATTCTAAGATCAGACACTGAAGTACTTGCCCAACACAGTACTCAAGTAGAGGGAGGTCTTTGTTCTTCATGTATGTAGGTAGATGGAGGGCTTTTTACCAAATCCTAGAACATACTGCTGGGTTTATTTAAGTGCTTCAGTTTACATACCTAAACTATTAGCAGGTTTGAGCTAAGAAATAATAAGCACCAAGTGGTTGCCAGAAATGGTAAATTTCCTTATATTCCCATGTATTTGCAAATGAATGATGGCACTGGAGAAATACATTATATGGCTTGAGACTTGTTTTCCATGATGAATATCTTCATAAGAAGGAACTAAATATTTTGGTTTTTGTTGTTGTTGTTAGAGTGGAAATATGCCTTGAAGTAGGAGCGGGATCTGGCGTGGTGTCTGCATTCCTGGCCTCCATGATAGGTCCTCAGGCCTTGTACATGTGAGTATGTGACATTTATCCACCCCTCCCGGGTCCCTATGACTGCAGCAGTTCAAGTGAAATGTTTTAAACAGACAATACGTCTCTGATAATGTTTCAGTAAGGACTCAAGTCGA
The DNA here is from genome assembly GCF_008632895.1 of Mastomys coucha. NCBI lineage: Eukaryota > Metazoa > Chordata > Mammalia > Rodentia > Muridae > Mastomys > Mastomys coucha. Next base: position 84,658,222 of record NW_022196894.1, read on the forward strand.
AGCTTATGTTTTGTCCCCAGTTATAACCCCTGTTCACTCCTTCATGCTGTGAGATTTTAGAAGCAACTCAACTTTGTTATCTCTCCTTTGAATTGTCCTCAGGTTTGGCTGTTATAAAGTAGCTGCAAAGTTGAATGTCCTTGCAGAGAGCCAAGGGGAAAAAGTCTGCAGAAGATTTTGCCATACTCAGAACAAATGTGTTTCCTCCAGCTCGCCATCTCCTATGTATTCTGTATAGCAGTTTCCTATCAGTGATCTCTTTCAGTTCTCATTTGCTGGCTGCTTAAGCCAAACTGAAGTAAACTCCCTCAGATGAATGCAGACAGAATTTTTAGCAGTTTTTGTCATCAATGTAGCAAGCTTTTGTTCTCTTTTTCTTTGCCATTATGAAAACATTCTAATTTTTTTCTACGCCGTGTTAGAATTAACAAAGCATTCCTAAATTTACTCCAGCAGGAATCTGCTGACATTGTCTGCTTCTGTACATTCTCCTGCTCTTTTTTTCTCGTCTCGTGTTTATAGGTGCACTGATATCAACCCTGAGGCAGCCGCATGTACCTTGGAAACAGCACGCTGTAACAGAGTCCACATTCAGCCAGTAATTACAGATCTGGTGAGCGTTAATCCTTGTTCAGTAGTAATCGGTTTTGATTAATTGATGATCAATCGACTTTAGTGAAAATACACTTTAGAAATTAACTTTTGTTTTGTTTGTATGAGACAAAGTGTCATGTAGCCCAGGCTAGCCTTAAACTTCCTATACAGCCACAGATTACCTCAAACTCTCATTTTTTTATTTTTAATTAAATTTTTTTTTTACTTTTAAGATTATAATATAATTACATAATTTCCCCCTTCCCTTTCCTTCCTCCAAATCCTCCCATATACCCCTGCTGGCTTTCTTTCAAATTCATGGCCTCTTTTCTTCATTAATTGTTGTTGCACACACACACACACACACACATACACACACATTTATATGTGTACATATATTCCTAAATAGAACCTGCTCAGTCTGTATGTATGCTTTCAAACCTGACCATTTGATATTAAGTAAATGCTGGAGTTATAGGTTGACCATAAGCATGACCACATGGTTATGTGACTCTGTATCCAGTATACTGGTGTAAACCTAATAACATTATGCACAGCTAGCACAGAAACTCAGATGACATCACACATTTTTTTCTTAGCTCTGAGTTTCTGTCTGGTGTTCCTCCGGCAGTCAGACACCCCCATAGTAACAAGGTGTTTGCACCTCTGTGTATACTTTTTAGGAACTCCCCATGAAAAGAAGTGTCACCGCAGTATTATTGGGATGAGAGTTGTTTGGAACCACGTGATTCATGTGCCCCAGGACAGGCATTTGAAGAGTGACTTTGACCTGAGTCATAGTCCTTCAATTCCACCCCACATAGATCCTACCCAAACTTGAGCATGAGAGGAGACGCAGTATCCCAGTATCCCTGTCTAAGTTACTTTTCTATTGCTGTGAAGAAGTGGAGGGCTTCAGGGGAGGAGGGAAAGGCGGGAAGTTAGGGTCCGGGCAGGACACAACTGGGCCTGGCCTGGGCTTTTGAAACCTCAAAGTCTGAAAAACCATCTCTAAGCAAGGCCATATGAGTGTGTGATGCCAGTCCCATTCAAACCACCACAGTCCCATCAAAAGCTGAGGAGATGTAAGCAGACATAAGTGAGCACGGGTCCTGGGGACATGCAAAATGGCTGACAGTTTTAGAACAGCTGCAGGTTATTCATTTCTTTAGATGGTTCTCACTGTGTCCTGTGAACTTTTTATGTAGTTGGAGATGACTTCAATTCAATTCTCCTGCCTCTACCTCTTTAGAGGACAACAATACCCCACTCCATTGCTTTATTTTTTTATAATTTTTTTTAAAAGTTTTAAGTGTGTGTGTGTGTGTGTGTGTGTGTGTGTGTGTGTGTGTGTGTGTGTGTGTATGTCTGCTCCACATTTCTCCAGTGCCTACCAAGGCCACAAGAGGGTATTGGATCCCATGAGACTGGAGTTACAGAAGGTTGTTAGCCACAGCATTGGTACTGGGAATTGAACCTTGGTCCTCTGCAAGAGCAGCCAATGAGCCATCTTTCCAGCCCTTTCTTGTTTTGAAAAATTCAGGTTAGACCTTTTAAATTTCAGTTGTTAAAACATTTTAAGGGTACTAGAAGGACTTGACTAGTTAGATTTGCAGAATACTTTGAGTTTTAATGGTGAAATGCTGTTCATAAGCAAAACTCATAATAGCATGCGGCAGGTGGACCCGAGAAACAATGCTCTCTGCGCTGCTTTTCTGGGGTGGAGGTGAGGAATATAAAAGACTCAGAAAGTCCAGGGTAGCTTTGAACTCTCTTTGGGTTAAGGATAACTTTGAACTCCTGATCCTGCCTTCATCTCCCAAGTTCTAGGGCTCCTAATGTGCACCACCATACCACGCTGTGCTCCTAGACCAGTATTGTTCTTACCCTGATAAGGGCAGGCAGCTCTCCTACTATTTCACGTTTACAAAGGACTTTGCATCTTAGGATTAAGCCCAAGAGACAAGAAATTCTTTTCATAGTGCTAAGAACTAGAGTGTCAAGACAGTTCTCAGGCTACTCACATGCATGGCGGTGCATGGCGGTGCATGGCGGTGCATGTGATATAGAACTGCCTGTTTCCTAGTGTGTTTGTAAAGAATATTACATCTATTTTTTTGATGGAACAGTAAAACCAGATAGAACAAACCCAAACTGTTTGAAATAGACAGGGAAACTTGGGAAACTCCAGTGTTAATAAAACAATCTCTAGGATTATAGACTGGGTCTCCTGCACAACTCCAGAAGCTACACAGTAAGTAGCTCGGGAATGTGACTGGAGGTTCTGCATGCTAGAGTTAATTCCTCAAGAGTTAGTTAAAGGTGACCCTGAACTGAACTTTGATTTGGTAAAGCAAGCAACAAGAGACGGGCTTAGCAGAACAGTCAATTTACAAACTCTTTTACATTCAGAATACAGGGATTGTTACAGCTGTCATAGAAAACAAACCCATTCCTTAGCTGAGATTACATGTAGCAACCAGCAGGATATGCTGGCTCACTCCTGTAACCTCCTAGATTTATGGCTAGCCTGGGCTACATAGTGTGACTTCTTTCTCAAAATCAAAAAGGTGGAATTGTCATCATCCTTCGTTTTTAGTTTTGCAGTACTGTCTTTTAAAATACATATTATGTGTTCCATTACATCATCAGAACACACCAAACCCGTTTTACCCTTTACAGACTTGCTGGCGTCAGCTGTGCTGACTGTGTGGTCAGTGTGGCCTGTTCCGGTATGTGTGCTCTGTGAAGAAGCAGACTCTTGTTCTGTCTCTCCATCATCTGTTGGCAGAAAGTCTGTTCTCCCTCTTGCTGGGCTTCATGCAAGAAAACCAGACTGTTATGAGCCATATTTAACAGAAGGGCCCTCCATAGTGTCCCTAGGAGGAATAAAGGCTGTGTGATTTGCTGCATGCATTGAACATTGCCAGGGCCTCTTTCACTTATCTTTCAATTCGTGGAGATGTTAAGGCAGGGAACTGCCTAGGCCTGGGTAGAGATACCCGTACTGAACAGTTAGTCCTCGGTTACTGTTTATTTAACTCTTTTGATGTTAGGATTTCTGTTTTAATATTTTGTCCTTTTCCTTTTTGCAAAATCCATCCTGTGGTTATTACTCTATAGCTGGATAGGACAAAGTACTATGAGTTACAAAGCAAAATCTTGTCTAGTTTCTTTATCCAGCACTTCTGGAAAATTATTGTTTCTGAGTTCTTTTAAGAAACTTAATTTCTTTATGGAATTGAAAACACTTTCATGGGCAGTGGTGGTGCACGCCTTTAATCCCAGCACTTGGGAGGCAGAGGCAGGCAGATTTCTGAGTTCAAGGCTAGCCTGGTCTATAGAGTGAGTTCCAGGACAACCAGGGTTATACAGAGAAACCCTGCCTTGAAAAACCAAAAAGAAAAGAAAGAAACATTTTCAAACCTCGCACTTACATGCACACGTGCTTGCATGAGCACACACGCGAACACACACGTGTACACACACGCACACACACACATGCACACCAGGGATTCCCTCATTCATGCACTGGTGAAGGAAAAGACTAATCTTTTGGTTTCAGGCAAAGTTACATCCAAACTTTCAAGGGATAGTTATTGTTTCCCCTTTTAAAGGAGCAGAAAGAGGGCTGGATGGAGGGCTCAGCAGTTAAGACTGCTGGCTGCTCTTCCAGAGGTCCTGAGTTTAATTCCAAGTAACCACATGGTGGCTCACAACCATATATAGTGGAATCTGATCCCCTCTTCTGGCCTGCAGGCATTCATGTAGCCAGAGCCCTCATATACTTAAATTACTAAATCTTTTTTAAAAAACTAAAGAAGAAAAAAATTACTTCTGCAAGCATATTCTCAAAAATAGGTCTTAGGAGTTCTCTTTGAATTGTAACTTAACAGGCACATGAGGATAATTAAAATGGATTGATTATAGAAATCTAAATTGGGAAATTCTCTGATATCCCTTCATAATGTATAACCCATTACAATACATGTCAAGTGCTTGGATGGTGTGAATGAAAATGAAGTGACTTTATTCATAGTTTTAAAACACACACACACACACACACAAACACACATTGTGATTTCTTTTTCCCCCTTGTTTCATAGAAACCTGTGCCCAGTTTAAAGATCTTCCTAAGCCACACACTTGTTGTTTGCAGTCTCTGACCACTGAGTTCAATGCTTCCTTTCTGCCATTTGATCTTGTCAGTTAAAACATTTACAAGTAACCGAAGCAGCCGAACACAGGGCACTCTTGGTGTTTTCTGTCATTCAGATAACAGTCTATGTCATCTTACAAGAGATTTCCCTTGGGAGCTAGGCAGCCGCCTGGTACAGTATCTGTTCTACAAGGACCTAGGTGAGATGCCAGGAACGAATATAAAAACCCAGGCACAGTAGCATGGTTGCTTGTAGTCCCAATGACAAGTGGATTCCTGGAATCTTCTAGCAGGCCAGCCTAGCCCAGCAGTGAATTTCCAGGCCAATGGGAGACAAAATGCATCAAGGTTGTCCTCTCACCTCCATCTGTGTACACACACACACACACACACACACAGACACACACACACTGTTTCGTAAAGTATGTTGTGAATGTTAGCAGACATAGCTATAAAGCTCCTCGAGATGTACAGGGAACATATTTCACACAATCAAAGCTCGCTTGTCCTCACACTGCCTTCTAAAAGTGAACCCAGAGTGGAAGCATGTTTGCTACTGAAGTAGGAGCCACAGTCAGCATCTGTTTGCTCTCACCTACACAGTACTCACTTTCAGCTTCTGTCCATATACATTGCATCTACACGAAGAAAATTGAAATATTTCCATGTCCGTAAGCCCTTCCCCTTCTGACAACATGAGAGAGTAACTTTACAGACTTACTTATTACTTAAATCAGGATCCAGCTTAAACTCCACTGTTGATGCCCTCAGGCCCACGGCTTGCTGCCCAGATTGAAGGGGAAAGTTGACCTGCTGGTGTTTAACCCCCCCTATGTAGTGACCACGTCTGAAGAGGTAAGACCCACAGCAGAACGTAGTCTTTGTTTCCAACTATTTCATGAGACCAAGTGAACTTGGTCTGAGTTAGTCACTGCTGCTAACAGCACTCCTCTCACTGTCCAGAGGCTGTCAGTCACAGATGCTGTGAGTGATACAGAATGGGAAAGACAGAAAGTAGGACCTGCCTCGTGAGAGCTCTCACCCAGATCAGGCCATGTCGGTTAAACAGGTCCATTACCCTAAATAACAAATCAGGAAAGCAAGTTTTAAAAATACTCGTCAACTAGAAGTATTCACCAAGAATTGCTTTCTCAAAGTCTTGGGTTTCATCCCTTCAAATGATCAGAAACTAGGTGGGGGACCAATCGTGCATGATCTTTCATAGGGAAGCAATAGGAACACATGTATTTAAGAGTCTCCGTAGTGAGGAGGTAAGCCATGTCAGCTTGCCTCCAGAAGGCAAAGGAACAGAGCTTAATAACAGATGAACACTAGCTCCCCTTTAATTGGGCCTGTTGTAGTCTTTGGTGGTGATTCTCTGGCAAAGCTGGTAAATATGTTCACTTCTACTCCAAAATGAAGGTGCCCATTTGTCTATGCCTGTCCTCACTGTGCTCAGGTGATCTGAGGAGCCAAAACAAGTCACAGCACAACAGCGTCTTCTATTCTGTTCACAGCTCCTACAATGAAACGCCACAGGATGGGTAGTTAATATCTATGTCTCACATGCTGGAGGCTGAGGAGACCTCTCAGAGTGTGCGGCTCTGCCATAGGCCCTTCTGGGTTATGACAGAGACACCACACGGCTGAGAGTGAGGAGACATTCAGAAACATAGGACTCTCTTCTCCTTTTTAGTATGGCCACCAGACCATCATGGCTCTCATGATCTCCTGATCTTAGTTGAACTCTGATCTCCAGAGGCCATTGGCATGTCAATAGGGATGAAGCTTCTGATACATAAACCTAAAGCTCAAGAAAGAGCTGTGAAAGCCACCCATTGAACTGGGTACAGGGTCCCCAGTGAAGGAACTAGAGAAAGGACCCAAGGAGCTGTAGGGTTTGCAGCCCCTTAGGACGAACAACAATATGAACTAACTATACCCTCAGAGCTCCCGGGGACTAAACCACCAACCAAAAAGTACACATGGTGGAACTCATGGCTCCAGCAGCATATGTATAGCAGAGGATGTCCAAGTCGGTCATCAAGGGCAGAAGAGGCCCTTAGCCCTGTGAAGATTCTATGCCCCAGTGTAGGGGAATGCCAAAGCCAGTAAGCAGGAGAGGGTGGGGTGGCAAGCAGGGGGAGGGGAGAGGGTACAGGGGTTTGTTCTTGTTTTTTGGTTTTTGGGTTTTGGGGTTTTTTGGAGAAGAAACTGGGAAAGGAGATATCATATGACATGTAAATAAAGAAAATGTCTAATAATAAAAAAAAAAAGAATGAAAGAGAAAAAGAAAAAAAGAAAGAGCTGTGAAGCTGACCCTTGTGATGAAATGGTTCAGTCTGGGCCAGAGACCGGTGAGGGTGCTTGCCCTGAACCTAATCAGCGGGATCCACACTGTGCAGGTCCTCTGACCACATATACACCCACACACATACACACAGTAAGTCAATCAATTCTTAAACTGGTTTCAGTCCAATAATTCCAGTCCTTAAGATCTAATGTTAGGGGCACACGCCTTTAATCCCAGCACTTGGAAGGCAGAGGCAGGTGGATTTCTGAGTTTGAGGCCAGCCTGGTCTACAGAGTGAGTTCCAGGACAGCCAGGGCTACACAGAGAAACCCTGTCTCGAAAAACAAAAAACAAAACAACAAAAAAAAAAGATAGGATAGGGGGTTTCTGAAGGGGAGACCTGGAAAGGGGAAAACATGTAAATAAAGAAAATATCCAATAAAAAGAAAAGATGTAATTTTAAAAATCATTCAATAGCTTGCTGTGGTGGTGCGTGCCTTTAGTCCTCCAACACTCAGGAAGCAAAGGCAGGCAGGTCTGAGTTCAAGGCCAGCCAGGGATAGACAGTGGGAACTTACCTCCAAACAAACAAATCATTCATATCATAGGATATCATGTATGAATATCATATAGGATAAAAACTAAAATGGACAAAAGTTTATTTTTTTTTTCTGTGCATAATGACCTCATGAGCCTGTGTGCACAGCAAGAGCGATTAATTCATGGTCGTGGTTTCAGTTCATACTGAGAAAACCAGTCAGTGAAGAAACAGTTCTGAGAACATGATGACCTTCTTGGGGTCTCAATGTATTTCCAGCTGTAGCACTAAGCTAGGCATGTTTCCTGAGCCTTACATCTGCAGAGATGCACTGGAGGACCAAAAGGAGGCAATGCAGGATATCTGGTGCCTGAATTCCTGGAGCTGAATAATTAAACAGGGTCGAGACACAGCACAGGTCCAGCAAGATGGCTCAGCAGGTGAAGGCGCTTGCCTTTAATGATGACTCGATTAACCTTTAGCAATGGTTAAAAATAAAGACTTAGAGATGACATCCAGAAGACATATAAGAATTGGAGCCTTAAAAATCTCTTTCTGCATTCACTATCACATTCAGAAACATGAGATTAAGTGCTGTGGGTTGTACCTGTGGTCCATAAGGAACCAAAGATGGATCCACTAGCTGTCCCAGGGAGCAAGCAACCAGAGGGCCACTAACACAGGTCTGACTTTTTCTGAAATGGAATCCTCTCTTCTTTGGCCCCAGGGTTGTGCTGGTGCCAGACATTCCTGAAGTCATCTCAGTTATAAGCAGATAAATGGGGCTCAATAGCCTGGAGTCTTATCACCGGAAGCCCTGCTACATTCTGGAGCAGCCAGAAGAGAGGCCTGATAGGGACTGACCCAAAGCACCACACCTGCTGAAATAGCCAGACCAGTACCTACCAAAGGATGGAGTAACGCTGACAGCACTGAGCAGGAGCAGCTTGCCCAGAATTAAAGCACAAGGGACCAGGAAAGGGAGGGCTCCAGAGGGCTCTGATGCAAAAGTGGAATTAATGATCTCCTAGTGTGATTATAACGAACCATACTGAGTGGGTGATAGGTCTGGGAATAATCAGAATTAGACTCAAAGAAAATTAATAGACACAGCAAATGTCAAACACCAGCTAAATAAGATAGACTCCTTCAGTAAGGAACCGTACCAACATAATGAATTCGAGCTACTCCAGAGGAAATGAGACATCCTTGAGATGTTGATTGATGGGGCTGGGAAGATGGGTTAGTGGATGAGATGCTTGTGAAAGTGCGGACGGAAGCGGGTATCCTCTGAACCCATGTAAAAGCCTCGCAGCAGCACACACCTGTAACCCCAGTGGACCAGAGGCATGATGGGAAGCCCACGTGACAGCTAGCCTGGTATATACAGTAGTGGACAGGAGAGACCCCCACCTCTGACAAGGTGCAAGGCAAGGATTATTTCCGACCTGCATGTGCCCACTCACACACACATACATACATACAACATATAACATCACAGTGCACAAAAAAAAAAAGAATGAGGAACAATCTTACATTCTGAAACAGGATTGGAAACAAAGTTGCTGAAGATGGGGAGGGGCAGATAAGCAAACCTGAAAAAAAACAACCTTGTAAGTAGGTATATGTACTTTTTTGTTCTGTAAAATTCATAATTTGATTGTAATTGATTTTAAATTAGGAAACATGAAATACTGACTAAAAATTAAAAAACATTATTGTATATAAAACTAAAGTAAGATATAGGTAAAGGCTACAGACAGCAAAAAATTGGAAAGCACTTGTATCTGCATTGAACTTAATTTTCATTGATTTCTTCAGAATATTCCTGTGGTAGCATTTGAACCCAAGGCCCTACAAGTGCTACATGAGCTCTGACACTCAACTGCATCCTGTCCCTTGAGTTTTTGAGACAGGGTCTCTCTCACTGTGTAGATCAGGCTCGCCTTGAAATCAGACTCCGTCTTCTCACTCCGGTCTTAGGAATAGAGATTGCAGGGGTGCCGGGCAGCCCAGCATGCTGTTTCACTTGTCAGGTAATTCTATGTCCTCTTATAGCATAAGGACTTCAGGAGTTTGGTAGAATGGTGTTCAGAAGCCAAGGTACATTCATTTGAAAATATGCACTTGTTTGGAGATATTTTCTGTCAAAAAGAGTGTAATCTCAATGAAGCCTGAATCAAATGTCTCTGATTGCCAACAGGTAGGAAGTCATGGAATAGCAGCAGCTTGGGCTGGTGGCAGAAATGGCCGGGAAGTCATGGACAGGTTCTTCCCACTTGCTTCAGAACTTCTCTCCCCAAGAGGGCTGTTCTACTTAGTTACCATAAAAGAAAACAATCCAGGTAAAGAGAGAGAGAGAGAAAGAGAGAGCGAGAGAGAGAGAGAGAGAGAGAGAGAGAGAGAGAGAGAGAGAGAGAGAGAGAGAAAGAGCCTCTTATTAACTATTCACTTGCTGACAACAAGAGTTGGAAGACTGTAACTTATCAAGTAGCCTGGGCTGTTGAGCAGTTTAATCACTGACAATGTGTTGAAAGAAGAGAAACATTTTTAAGATGTAAATTGTTCATGTTTTAAAACCCGTTGTTGGGCTGGAGAGCTGGCTCAGAGGTTAAGAGCACTGACTGCTCCTCCAGAGGTCCTGAGTTCAATTCCCAGCAACCACATGGTGGCTCACAACCATCTGTAATGAAATCTGACGCCCTCTTCTGCCCTGCAGGATACATGCAGGCAGAACACTATATATATAATAAATAAATCTTTAAAAAATTAAATAAAATAAAACCTGTTGTCTTCATGGGACAGAGCAGTTTCACTCATTCATAAATTAATATTCAGATATAAACTCTGACTCCTAACACTTCACCCTCAGCGTGGGTTCCATCTCATGAAGCATGTCTTAAATTCTAACAATAATAATCATAGAAGTTGGCCACTGCAGTAACATCTACACCTTGCAGGCAGGCCACTGTTGGAGTTCCCAGGATTCATAGATGAATGGAGAGTGATTGCTTCCCCACCCCCACCCTGCTGTGTGCAGGAGCCTAAGGACAGAAGAAAGCATTGGATCCTTGTAACTGTAGTTAGAGATGGTTGTGTGGTAGCATGTGGGTGCTGGGGCAAGAACCCACCACTGACTCTGGGCACTATCAGGATTCAGTTTGTCCAAATTTTCATTGACCTTTCCCAATAAGAATACATGGTAGAGACTGACACCAACCAGCTAAAACTTGATCGCTTGTTATAATAACAAGGTTAAATAATGATTCTGTGTAGTCAGAAGTGAGCTAGCACTACAAACTTAAGAGTCTGTCGGAATCCTCAGACCATCGTAAAGTGGTATCCTGCCTCTCCATGGTCCAAGCTGGAGTTAACAAACATTTGCCTGGTTTACACTGTTTAATCAGAGGAATTTAATGTGTTTATCATCCTACTAAATTGCTCAATGATCATACATATCACCAAATATTTAATTGAATTTTACTTTTATTTTTCATTTTAGAGGAAATCTTTAAGACAATGAAGACAAGAGGTCTGCAAGGGACCACAGCACTTTGCAGGCAAGCAGGCCAAGAAGCCCTGTCAGTCCTCAGGTTCAGCAGGTCCTAGTGTCCTGAAAGCCACAGAAGTGAACAAGAGCTGCTGGCAGCTGAACACACAGGAGGTTTGAGACTGATGCCATTCCCTGGCCAAGAAATTTTATAGAAATTTGTCATTTAAAAAACAAAAACAAAACACGGAGCCAGGTGCTGGTAGCACATGCCTTTACTTCCAGCACTCAGGAGACAGGCAGGAGGATCTTTGAGTTCAAGGCCAGTGGATCTGCAGAGTGAGTTCCAGGACAGCCAGGGCTATACAGAGAAACCCTGTCCTGAAAACCAAAACCAAACAAACCAACCAAAACAAAAAGAAAAAGGAAAGAAAAAAGTGAGGGCTGGATAGATGATGGCTGAGTTGGAGACACTGACTGCTAGTTCAAAAAACTGGGGCTCACTTCTCAGCACCCACATGGTAGTTCACAAGGGATCCTGCCCTGTTCTGACCTCCAAGGGTACGGGCACGTACATGGTATACATGCATAATGCAGGAAAAAATACCCATACACAAAAACAAAATAAACCTATCAAAAAGAAAAGAAAAAGATGGAAAACTGGGTCATTTTGTTTTCAGAGGATCAAGTATGAGTTTTTCTGTAAATGTGCAAGTAAATATGTATTATAACTTATACTTTATATATTTATATATGAAGGCATGGTTGATTTAGCCTTATCTATAACAGCAAAGCAATATAATTATCCTAAATGTCTACCAGAAAGGACACTGGTTGAAACCTCAGTCTAGGGCTGGAGAGATGGCTCAGTGGTTAAGAGCACTGACTGCTCTTCTAAAGGTCCTGAGTTCAATTCCCAGCAACCAAATGGAGGCTCACAGAAGAGGTCTGATGCCCTCTTCTGGTGTGTCTGAAGACAGCTACAGTGTTCTCATTCTAAAATAATCTTTAAAAAAATCTGTCTATCCATTCCACTGAACATACAAACAAGTCACTGTAGATCCTGAACCCAAGGCTTTTTGGTAACTAGTTACAACTGAGTGCTGAGAAGCTGTAGCTAAATTTCATTCCATACATGCTATTTTGAAAAGCCACCCAAAGCAGTGTATTACTGTGTGTATGTAACAAAGTTTGGGGAGATAAACTACAGAATAAAAGAACTTCAGTCTTTTGTGATAGCATTTGTTTTACTTGGTGGTAATATTAGAATGCCAGTAGATTATCATAATCAGCATGATAAAAACTCTCAACTGCAGACAGGCTAAAAGGTGAGGTTTCATTCTTTGAACAATGTAACATCACTTGCTGATTACTACCAGGGGTTTATCAGGAAGGTGCCTTTTTCTCCAGTTATTCGTAAAGGCCCACCAGAGGCTAGTGATGGCATCCAAAATGTCCAGCCTCCTATGGAGAGAACCTTAGATGATAGTTTGCAAGGATTCTGACCACCTTCCTTCTCTGAGATATCTCTTTTAGGTGTGGCTCCTAGTGCATTGCCTATGCCTCAATCGATAATAATCCTGTACCCAGCACTGCCTGTAATATATACACAGACATAACTGTTTAAAGATATGTGGGTGAAGATATGCCACATTGTGGGCCAGAAGGTGTCAGATGCTCTAGAACTGGAATTAGAGGTGTTGTGAGCCACCCAACAAAGTGTCGTAAACCAAATTCAGGTCCTTTCAGAGCAGTAAGTGCTTTTTACCAATGAGCTCTCTCCAGTTCTCTCTGTATAATTTAAAAAGTAGGGCATGAAGTTGCAATGGAGAAGAGAGTGATGGGGAATGTGATCAAGATACACTGTGTACATGTATGAAATTTTCAAATAATAAAATTGATAAGAATTCCCAGTTCATGATAGAGCTAACCAGGGTCAGGATAACTTGGTGATCAATATTCTGTATTCAGATCTGCCAAGACATAATATCAGACCAAAAGCTGTCACTTAAAACAAGAATAGTTGCGGGCTGGAGAGATGGCTCAGTGGGTAAGAGCACTGACTGCTCTTCTGAAGGTCCTGAGTTCAAGTCCCAGCAACCACATGGAGGCTCACAACCATCCATAATGAGACCTGATGCTCTCTTCTGGTGCGTCTGAAGACAGCTACAGTGTACTTACATATAATAAATAAATAAATCTTAAAAAAAAAAAAAAAGAACAGTTGTGATATTAGCAGGACCTTGCTCCAGAATCCAAAAGACCTGCAGCTGCAAGTTAACATAGGGCCTGCCAGATGTCCTATATGGAACCCCTCTCTGCCACCACAACCACTGGCTTTGCCAGACCACATGGCCAAAGTGCCAGAACAGCTTACACGGCTGCCTGGGTTGAAGTGTGGAAGTAGCAGGTTGTAGGTGAGGCTTGAGGGACTCAGGAACACGTGTTTAACCTATAGTCTTACCTCTGGGTCCTATGGAAATGCTGCCAATGTGCCAGAGTTGGGGACTGGACAATTAGGTGAAAAACTGTTGGCTTTCACAAGCAGCATCAGTGGGAGCTTCAAAGGGGAAACTACACCACCACATTATCAAGAGACATACAGGACTGCAGATTTTACCTTGGTTTCAAAGCTAGCCAGCAAAACAGGCTCCTGAACGAAGACCAGGAGACATTATTATACTACAGCAATTAGTATGAACACTGACCTTGTCTCTGTTTGTCTTTGTCCCAAATCCTGTGGGAGCCAGGGACAGTAGTGTGGGCTCAGCCAGGTACATTCCGACTGTAGTGTTAAGAGGACAGGAACTCTCAAGAGGCCTGAGTGTTTCCTTAGCATGCCTTCTGTTTACCAGACTGCTATAGAGAGAAACAGCATCAATGTCTTCCAGCTCTTGTTGAGAAAGGGGAAAATGGAACATGTAGTGACACATTTGAAAATGACATAATTAAGCCCATTACTCTGTATGCTAACTCAGTGAAACTAAGTTGTTTCTTAGTACCCTACTGAATCTGGGTTTCAAAGACATAAGTTACAGAATGCCTTTCTATTACTCAAAGGAGTCCTTAATGTTCACAGTAAATAAATCAAAAGTACCAAAGACAGATGAACACCCTTCCTGAATAAGACCTTTTTGTAAGGAATATTTGCAAAAGAGAAAGACGGATCTCTATATATAAAGACACTGAAGGATTCCATCACACATACACATTTTCTTTTACCTCTGATTTGGAGCAGAATATAAAGAACAGTTGGATTTGAGACTATAAGGTAAGATTTGGGGAGAATGGAGAATGCCTGAGAGGAACAAGACTTTATAGTTTTGTGATGGCTACTCTGTAGTCAACTAGGCTCCATCGGAATTAACTAAAACACAAGTGGATGGGTACATGTGTGAGGGGTTTGTCTTAATTAAATCATGTGAAGTTGGAAGACCCATCTTGAATGTGGAACTAAGATGGGAAGATCCACCTCTAATCTGGACCACACCTTCTGCTGGCTGCGTATATACAGGACATGGAAGAAGGAAGCTTTTGCTCTTTGCTAGCTTGCTCTTCCTGGGACGTTCATTCCTTCACTGGCATTAGAGCCTTCTTTGGGGTTCTGATTTATACTGAAGACCATCTGAGACACCCAACCCCGTGGACAGAACAACTACTAGACCTTCTGTTGATAGACAGCCATGGTTACAGCCTATAAGTCATCCTAACATACACATTCATTCTCTAAGTTCTGTTCCTCCAGAGAATCCCGACTAATGGGAACATTAAGACTATTCTGTAAAGTTAAAGTCACATACCATGTGGAGGACAAGCTGTATGCTTGACTAGATAATAAAACACTATGTGACCATAATTTAAAAATAAGCACAAATTATGGGCATGTTTGTAAAATAATGACCAGCAAGAATGAAATTCTCTTAGTAGTTAGGAAAATATAAATCATAATGAATTGTCAGGAAATGTAATGCAGTTAGCTCACAACTCCAACTAGAAACTGGAAAATTCCACTAAGAATGAGCACGAGTGACAAAGTACAAACCAGACACTGCTAGACATGCTAACAGAGCAAGGTTAGGGAACAATTTGACATCATGTGGACCAACAGTTTACAAATCCTGTTACCTGAAATTCCACTGTAGCTCATGCCTCTGAACACCTACCACACTTGCTAAGGAAGAATGTATTTTGTAGCATTTGCACAAAATGGCAATTAGGAGGACTGATATGTATGGTGTAGATGACTGATGGGTATGGTGAGGAGGACTGGTATGGTGAGGAGGACTGATGGGCATGGTGAGGACTGGTGGGTATGGTGAGGAGGACTAGTAGGTATGATGCAGAGGACTGGTAGGTATGGCGAGAAGGAATGATGGGTATAGTGAGGAGGACCAGTGGGTATGGTGTGGAGGACTGGTGGGTATGGGGTGAGGAGGACTGATGGATATGGTGAGGAGGACTGGTATGGTGAGGAGGACTGGTAGGTATGGTGAGGAGGACTGGTATGGTGAGGAGGACTGGTGGGTATGGTGAGGAGGACTGGTAGGTATGGTGAGATGGACTGGTGGGTATGGTGAGGAGGACTGATAGGTATGGTGAGATGGACTGGTGGGTATGGTGAGGAGGACTGGTATGGTGAAGAGGACTGGTGGGTATGGTGAGGAGGACTGGTAGGTATGATGTCAAATGATAGTTAAGTGGAGAAGCAAGTTGCAAAAGATGACACAAGTGGGATAGTACCTTCAGATTTCTCTAAAGCAAAACCCTGCTACACATTATCTGCAAATACAAACATATAGCAGGAAGTATAAATCATCAACAGGAAGGAGTGCACACACGGTAAGCTGGCTCTGGAGAAGGAAGAATGGCCCAGAGAATACAAAAGGGTAACATTTTATTTCTTTAAAAATCAGAAGTAAATATGGCAAAATAGTATGGGAAGAGAACAAGTAAAATATTGCTATTTTACTATTTTCTGTATATTTGAGTTTTTTTAATAACAGTATAATAAGTAATAATTCACACCACAGAAATGCATATACATAAAGGATGAGAAAAATAAAAATAAATTTTTAGAAATTGCTACTTAGTTTGGGATTTTAAGTAAAGTTATAACAGGGCTTTGACTCTCTGGCAATTTTAAGTTTCTTTTATGCTAAAATTTTCAGGGTTGATATCCTGTCCATGAGTGTTGTCGAAGCTAAATATGTAAAACCTGAATGTGGTATTCTGAGTTTCAGTCTTGTTTCTAGTAAGCTTTCCTTAGCATTAACAGGAGTGAACTGACAAGCATCCACACAAGTCTTTCAGAATGATTCCGGAGTCCTGGCTTGAGCAGCTATACTAATCCCTCACACCGCATAGCTCTACTACTCTATCTTCTCTTCTACTTGGGCTTTGGGTCAAAAGTCAAGAACCAATACTGGAAAGGTTATAAACAAAATTTTATTGTAAAAACCACTTTAAAAGGAAAAGAGTAATTTTCACAGAGGCATCACATAATCCTTGTGACTACTGTGTCAGAGGCAGACAGAAAGGTAAGAGGGTGTTGTAAGGGGTTAAGAGGTAGTGGAGTCTTGCTGTCTACACGTCACTTGTCTCTGAACCTCAAGACTGTAAGATAATAAATACTACACAGAAAAAACAGAAGACAAACAAACTGATACTGCCCTTCTAACCCACACAGAGTTCTCTAGACTGTAATCCTGACCAGTTTCATACTATTTCAATAACAGTCATTTTGACTAGTTGATTGATGGTAAGCAGTAATTTTATTTGACACAAGTTGCACCCTTCTAATTAAACATTTGTAACACAGATGATGAACTGAACTTTTAGGTATCCTAACTACTAGATAATGAAATGGAAGACTGTAATCCAAACTTCCACACTTCATACTATGAATACAGTTTTTAAAGGCAAGGGTACTGTAACCAAAGGCAGAGTTCACGTGTTTACACACTGCAATCATTTAAGACGGAGTTCCACCAGGCTTGGTGGTGCACTTTCACCCCAGCACCTGGGAAGCAGACAGGCAGATCTCTTGAGTTCCAGGCTAGTCTGGTCTACAGGGTGAGTTCCAGACCAGCCCAGAGCTACACAGTAAAATCCTATCTCAAAACAAAACAAAAGCAAAACAAAATTAATTTTACTTAGTACTATATCCTTCATTCCTGATAGTTTTAAATAATTAGCTCCCCCAATTCCTGATTTGGTGTAACTATGGCTAGTAAGGATAGCAAACTTTGTTTACAAAACTTACAGCTTCCTACAAGGTTTTTAAATATTGTTTTCTCCATACATGATTATACTTTAGTAATATTTTTTTCCTTTCTTGATAGACTGCTACCATTTTACTTTACAAAATAATCAAATAACTGCTTACTTCAGATTCCCACTCTTTGTAGACTCACTAAACTGAGTAATAGATTCAACCAACACATTTACAATTCAAATCTCATTCATTAACATGGAAATAATTCTTTCACAAGCAAAAGATTAGTGTCAAGAATGTAAGTTTTGAATTTCACAATGCTCGACAGAGCCCCTTAGAGTTCACTCAGTTCCTTCTTCCCGTGAAATTTCGGAGTACACTTCTAACAGCTCTGGATGAGGATGGAAATAGCTGAGTACCACTTTATCATTAAAACAACCCATGAAAGTCACAGTAAGTTTTAATTATTGTTTGTCATCACTAACAAACAAGTCTTAGTTTTATCTACAGATGTAAATCAGCTCTTAATTCATTTGCCTGTTCTATAACACAGACCAAAAAACTGGATGGTTTTATAAGTTATAATATAGTTTATGCTTTCACAAAGTTCAGTTCTATAATTTAGAATATTTTTGAGAAGAGATATATTTATTTTTAATTTTAAATATACAAAGAGATTAAGCCATTAATATAAATATTTTCTCTCAAATATGTAATATTCTCCTGTAAAAGAAAAAAGTTTCTGAAGATTTACAAAGCAATCTGCAGAGAGGTGAGCCTGATTTGAGGATCACACTAACAGAGATGATATTTCTGTCATGCTCACTGGCTTCATGTCACTACTTCACGATGGAGCCAAATCCATTCCCTCTGGCATGACCTACTGCAGGGACAACTTCCAATGGAAAAAACCTCAGAAAAAGGTCTCACGACAGAGCGGACAAGTGGACTTGTTGCTAGATGTAAACCATTTATACTGAAAAAGAAAAGGTTTTAATGTTAGTGTAAGTTTTTAAGGCTTTCACCTCACATATACACATAGAGGGTAATCTGTAGTGACAAAATGGAGAAGAGAACAAACCAAGCATTTTGCCTCATGTCTCCAAAATTAACACAGTGAAATGTTCTTTCTCAAGGCTGCACTGTGACACAGAACTATAGTTAGGCTCGAACATAAAACTAAGGTGGAAGAAACACATAAGAAGAAATGAGTTCCTTTGGTGTCCTTCACGATTGATGGTGTTTAAAAGATAAAAAGGCTCTGATGCTGGACAGCCAAAGTTAAGTCTTGTAGCCTTCCATCCTGGACAAGATCTCACAAGACCATCTATCACTGAGTGCTAAGAGCCCTATATGAGAGTATGAGAGTATCCACTCCTTATAGTGCTTTGATACACCATCTCAGTAAATCACTAATAATGTTTTATAGAGAAAAAGTCATTTCTTAGTGTCTCCTATAAACACATAACCTTAAATTGTGTGTGTTGGCATGACAGGAATGTCAGGTTGGTTCTCTCCTCCCTTTACAAGGTTGCCAGTCTTAGGCAGCAAGTGCCCTTCCTTTACCTGCTGAGATCACCTTACTGGCCCAACACACAATCTTTCAAATAAATATCACACATAACACATAGAGACCACAAAGAATGTTAAGAGATTTCTCTTTGCCTTACCAAGCAAGCTGAGTGGAACTTTTTCTTGCATGTTCTACAGGCTTTTTTGGGAAGAGAATAGTTGAAGCCATGAATAACGGAGAAGCAGATCATACAGTCTTCCACACCTTCAAAGCGTTTGTCTACATTATTCTTCCATAATGCTAAGCCTTCCATGATACTTCCGTTCTGTCAGGAGAGAGGGAAGGGTAAGCGCCCACTAAGGCCTCCCAGCGGCACTCTTATTCAATCCCACACATTTCACGCTGGATTTCAATTCTGAAAGAAGACAATCTGGCTGATCATATTATCTCCTAACTTTCTTAAATGTTATTTTAAACTATCTCTGAACTTTTAGAAACAAATATAGTTCTTATCATTAAAGACAGTGTTTACAAGAAATCCTAGAGGCTAAAAGCTTAAGCAAGATTCAGGCAGGGGCACAGAAAAGAAGTGGAAGTTTATAAGTGAATTAACCAAAGGTAAGAGAAGATCAGAAACCCTTACAGAAACCCATACCTTGTAAACTAATTTAAATTTATTTATTTGTTTATTTATTCATTCATTCATTTCAGTTTTTTTAATTAATCTGAGAATTTTACATAATGCATTTTGGCCATATCTACCAATTCCTCCCTGGACTCCACTCAGATCTGCCTCTACCTACCTACCTTCCCCTATCCAAACTTTGTACCCTCTTTACAAACAAAGGGGGAAAAGGTAATTTTAAAAAAATGTAACATAATGCTATGTATGCTTGAATGGTTGGTTAGTACGATCCCAGAGGCCCCCACACAACCCAGGCTGTTACAATTATCCCTGGATGCCTACCAGAACTAGGTAAGACCAACACTGGGTGCAGAACACAGAGAAACCAGGCTAGAACTGAGCTGAACACTTCCTCCCTGAGGTGCTCTGGCATGTCAGTGCCAGAAAGTGCTATGTAGGCCACTGGGGGAGAAAATGCCTTACTTTACCAGCGCTGGACTCTACCAGGCAGGATGTGCCCACTGGAATTGTGAGGTGGCTCAAGCTTTCTCATTGGATCTGTGGCCTGCTTCAGTGGAGAGATTCAAACCTGGTACTGTAAACCTGTTCAAAAGCCCATGGCCCTATTACTTTTACTTTGCTAAATAACAACCATGTTTTTAACTTGTAAACATTTATGTTTCAAACCCACCGATAAGTAATGTCCTTTCTCACGTGGGCAGCACTACAGAGAGTACTCATAGCTGGTCAAACGCTGAGTGGATAAGCGACTCACGACTGAGAATCCCTAAGTGAGGCCTCTGAATCAAGCACGTGAAGCTTAGGAGACACCTTGGAAAAGGGGGCAGGAAGAAGGTAAGCACGGGGAGGGGGAGGGGTACGGAGGAGTGCACAGGAGGGTGTGGAGGAGCGCTCTCTTCTGCACATAACGCGACTTGTGCACATACACTCCCTGTGGCTATGGTAACCTGCACATGCTAGGTTAGTCAACAGTACAGCGGGCATGGAGAACAGGACTCAGTGCAGGGCGGGACCATGACATGAAACAGACGAAGGCTGAAGGGAGACAGCTGAGAGCGAGTCCAGGAGGGAAGCTGAAGTGGGCATGCTCAAAATAGAGTGTATATGTAGGAAACTGGAAAAAATAAGGTAGTCTTTAAGAAACAGAAAAAACTTTAAAGCTTTCTGAACCAATACGTTAAGTGTTATGCTCTCAGTTTCTCTGAGAAAATTACGTCATTTTGAACAGCTCTCCTGACAACTGACTTTTCAACTGACAGTGACATCATCAGACCATCTCAGCTGATTTACAAAAATGCAATGTAAATCTGCTTTAAAATAATTTTTATTGAAAAATACTTAAAGTATATACTTTGCAACATATAAACAAAACTGGAGATTTATAATTAAAGATCAAAGCAAAGTTTAAAGGCAGAAATAAAAGCAACTGAGAAAATGCTGTCTGATCAATCTGTCTCTCTTAAGGGAGTTCCTTAATTTAACACTGTGTTCCTCTACTCTGCACCATCAATGCAACGAAGCCCATCTCTGCCAAGCAACAGAGAATTAAGTATAGAACTTTGATGAGTAAAGCAGAGATGGCAGCTTCAGGTCATTTAGAAATACATTTGTGTTTACCCAAGAATTTTTGTTCGTTTTGTTTTGTTTTATCTGGTTTTTTTTTTTTCCCCCTCAAGAGAGGTATTCTCTGTGTAGCTCTTCTGGCTATCCTGGACTTGATTTATAGACCATACTGGCATTGAACTCAGAGATCCACCTGCTCTGCCTCCCAAGTGTTAGATTAAAGGAGTGTGTTACCATGCCTGGCTTTACCCCAGAGTTTTTAATTTTTTTAATTTTAAGCAGAGATTACACTTTGTGTTCCAAACAGATTCTCTCTAATGTGAACAGCCAGTGTGCACGCAAAAGCATACCTGGTGGGTGAGGTACGTGCTCAGCTGCAGCATCCAGTTGCGCCACTGTTGCACAGCCACCCCGATTCTCTTCCCACTTTCCACTGTTATTGAGCCCAGTGGGTAATTGGAAGGCAACTGTATTATGAGTTCAATGACTATGTCTTCGATGGTGTAAGTAGCCATCACTTCTCGAGTAGTAGCTCGCGCCTTAACCTACAATACAATGCAAAACAATACAAAAAAAGGTATTTTTTTTTTGCCAAATAACCTATAATTATTATTTTTAATCAAACATCCAACACTTTGATAGACCGACTAACAGCTGAGGACTACAGAGGAGAATACAGGCATAAACTCATCATTTATCTGATAGCAGGCATTCAAACAGTACGTTTAAGAGCCTGGCATGCAGAACCTGGAAACAACCCAGATGTCCCTCAACAGAGGAGTGGATACAGAAATTGTGGTACATCTACACAATGGAGCAATACTCAGCTATTAAAAACAATAAATTTATCAAATTCTTAGGTAAATGGATGGATCTGGAGAATATCATCCTAAGTGAGGTAACCCAATCACAAAAGAACACACACGGTATGCACTCTCTGATAAGTGGTTATTAGCCCAGAAGCTTGGAATACAGGAAGAACAACCCACAAACCACAAGGAACTCAAGAAGAAGGAAGACCAAAAGGTGGATATTTCATTCCTTCTTAAAAGGGGGGACCAAATACCCACGGAAGGAGTTGCAGAGATTTAACTATGGAGCAGAGACTGAAGGAAGGGCAAGCCACCCTAAATATAGCTATCTCCTGAGAGGTTCTGACAGTACCTGACTAATAGAGATGTAGAGGCTCACAGCCA
>NW_022196894.1:84681133-84724261 GCF_008632895.1 Mastomys coucha
GAAAAAAAAAAAAAGAACCTGGCATGGCCGGGCAGTAGTGGCACACACCTTTAATCCCAGCACTTGGGAGGCAGAAGCAGGTAGAGTTCGAGGCCAGCCTGGTCTACAGAGTGAGTTCCAGTACAGCCAGGGCTATACAGAGAAACCCTATCTCAAAAAAACAAAACAAATAAAAAAAGCCTGGCATGTGGCAGAAGGTGATGGTGCATGCCTTCAATCCAATATCTAAGGGCAGAGGCAGGTGGATGTCTAGATTGGTCTCCATACTGAGTTTCTTGTGAGCCAAGATTACAAGTGAGACAGGGTCTTCAAAAAAAAAAAAAAAAAGCTTTAGCATGCTTTACAGTTTGTCTCACAAGGTACACTTTGTGCATAGGAAGAATCTAACTATAATAGGTTTCAGCACAGGAAAGGATTGTCAGACAGTCAAATGACACTGAGCATTAAGTGTCACCTGGATGTCTACCATGTCTTTCTTAACACAGGAGTCAGAAAATGAGGTAGGTAATTGTCTATCAATTTTGAATCAAAGATTACAACATGTGATGAAGTATTCAATCAGAAATATAACTGGTATTCATTTATCTAGAAAAAAGTCAAGACAATACTAACCGTCATGCCATTGAATAGCTGTGTACTTGATTGTACAGAAGATATTTCTTGAAAAGAAAGAACATTGCTGACATACTTGCTTGTAAATCTATCTACAATATTGAAGACACGCTTCTCACTGCTGTTCCACCACAGCCTAACCATAGCAGGCAAGTCTTTTAAAGTCATATGATAAACTGAGCATGCCAGGTGTGGAATATGATACGGGAGAGTTGCTGTTTCTGAGGAAGAAACAAATTTTAAGTTAGTGATATGGACTTCTCACCTAGAATAGCAGACTAACAGAATATTCCTTAGAAAGCTACTGGCATTGTTCAACAATAATATAGTACCTCATAAAACAGAGAAAGGCACCCAACTCCAAGAAGATTAACATCCTCCCACAAAACTATCTGTGAAACTAAAAATCCAGACGTGGAGAGATAGCCCAATGGTTAGGAACATTTGTTGCTCTTGCAAAGAACCAAGATTCCCAGCACCAACATGGCCACTCAGCTGTCTGTAATTCCAGTTCTAGGGAGCAGATGCCCTCTTCTGGCCTCTCTGAGAAGCAACATAGTGTAGATGCACTCAGGCAAACCTTCATACTCCAAACTTCACATCACACACAGCATCCTCCGGTCAAGGATTTTTAGTTCTTCACAGATAGTTTATACAGATAAATGTACTACTGCATTTCTGTCTGAGCTTCTAGCTGAAGAACATAAACTTCACTTTAATTTTGTTTCATCAACTGAATATAGATAGCTGGGTGTGGTGACACATTCCCTTAACCCCAGAAGAGGCAAACAGATCTTTAGGAGTCTGAGGCCATCCTGGTCTACATAAAGTCCCAGGTCAGCAAGGGCCAGAGAGTTAGACCTTGTCTTAAAAATAAAAATTAAAAAGGAAAACATTCATATAGAATACTAAGCTTCAAAAATTAATGAAATTCTTATCTCTAAGATTCAGCTATTTGTTCTATGAGATAAATGTGGACAATCTTGCATTTTGGCACCCTCAGAGCTGAGACTTCCATCTGGGATTCCTCTCCATACCTCCAGGAAGTTTAGTACAACCGGGTCTAAGCAAAGTGTCTAAGGAGTTACACACACGTAACTCACTGACCTCTAATACTTAGCTGAACCTCCTCGGTGAAGAAGGTCTTGGGGTCTTTATTTGATACCTCAATAGCTGTCTCTCCATAAGTAGGGTTTTCTGGCATAAGTCTGAAGAGATGATAGAGTAATTTATTCAGACTCTTTGTTTTCCGAAGGTACATTGAATACAGAGCACGAAGCTGGTGAAAAGCAAAGAATGTATTAGTAAATTCAACTATACCAAGACAAAAGAACAAATAAACCTGCAATAGATTATACAGTGTTACAGTACAATGTACTCCCACAGTGGAATGATACAGAAGAGGTTAGTGATGGAGTTCAGTGGCAGAACACTAACATGCACCAAGACAGTAAGCTCATCTCCAACACGGTCAGAACAGACACACAAAGAGAGTGAGCATTATTACAGGAGCACTCCTATAAATGAGACTGACATCTTATTTTCTGAATCTGCCATGACAGGGCACTGTACCTTTCCTCATAAGCCAGCAGTGTCCCTCCTCATTGTTAGATACATAGTTCTAATCTTTCTGAACTCCCCATCAATACAGCCAATGTTGGTCTGTGGCTTTATGTGAGCCAAGAATATCTAGTTGCCATTCCCCACAGATGACTAACTCATACCCTCCCACACATTCCTTCCACACCATAGTCTTAATCTTACAAATTCCTCAGTAAAACTAATCTCATTTTCAAGGTTAACTTTTCTTTGTATAAAATATTACAGCATTCTTTAAGAACAGAACACAAGGATGAGTGGCATAGAATGTCATCATAAGTGTTTCACCACCAACCAGAAAATTCTAAATAAAAAAACTTCTAGTTCCCCTTAAAATTAGGAGAATCTGGAACTCGTGTGAGCGAGCATCCGGAACTCTGTGTGATCCTCATGTGTCATAACTACTTGTCTCTCAATAGCACAGCCTGGTTTTCACATCTTTACTGCTTTGGTCTCTGCAACAGTTCCATGATGATTCCTTTCAATGTGCCACACACCTCACAGCATAAGCTGTAAGATCTGGAGCTGACTCGTAAGACGTGATGATAAAACACCTTTGCAATGGAGAAATCTAGAGACAGAACCTTTCCCAAGTAGCCAAGTTTTACACCACCAACACACCAGCACAGGGCCAAGCCGCATGACTGTGGAAAGTACCTCTGCTGAGAATTAACCAGGAGAAAACAATCAGATAAAGACACACTGTATGGCACACTGCAGACACAAAACGGTTTAAGTGCTTTTATAAAGCATCCTGAGGTCTACAATGTATTTTCAAATACTAAATGAATAAAAGTAAATACAGAAGTCAGGAAGATGGCTCACTGAATAAGAGTGCTTGTTACACAAGCCTACCACTTAAATTCATTCTCTTGCTGTGGGCCCCATGGTTCAATCCATACTGCATAAAACTAAGTGTACTGGTATATATCTATAATCCCAGTACTTGAAAGCTGTAGGAAAAGGGACCAGAAGTTAAAGGACATACTAGACTACCTAGTGAATCTGAGGCCAGTCTTGGCTACATGAAACTGTCTTAAAACACAACCAAGGGGTAAGAGAAATGGCTCAGTGTTTAGGAGTTTGAGGTTCTTTGGGAGGACCTCAGCTCAGTTCCCAGCAACTCCAGCAAGGAGCACATAACTGCGACTCTGGTTCCCGAGGCTCTGACTTCATAGGCACCTACCACCACATATGTACATAATTAAAAATCAAGTAAATCCCTCAAAAATTCAAATAATAGTAATTCCATCTTTGTGGGAATGTTTTTCTGTGGTGTGGCATGAGTCTATAATCCCAGCATTTGGAAAGGCAAGCAAAAATACTGCCACAAGGTGAAGACCAGTATGGGGCTAGATTAAGTTCCAAGTCAGTCTGGTCTACACAGTGAAACATTTCAAAGAAAAGTTGGAGAGAGGGCTGGAAAGATGGTTCATCAGGTAAGACCACTTGCTACTCTTGCAGATGACTGGACTTTGGTTTATAGGGCCCATACTGGGCGGTTCACAATCACCCATAACTCCAGCTACAAAGGATCTGACATCCTATACCCTTTTTTGGCCTCCAGAGATGTCCACACTCACAAGCTCATACCCAGACGAACATGTAGACATACATATTTTAAAGTGAAATCAACACTTTTAAAACACTGGATCATGTATCAGCAGGATTAATACTGTGAAAATGGCCATCTTATCAAAAGCAATCTACAGATTCAATGCAATCCCCATCAAAATTCCAACACAAACAAAAAACTTAGGGTAGCTAAAGCAATCCTGGATAATAAAAAGAACTAGAAGTATCACCATCTCAGATCAAGTTGCATTACAGACAACAGTAATAAAAACAGCATGGTACTGACACACAAAAAAGATTATCCATCAGCTGAATGGAACTGAAGATCCAGAAATAACCCCATACACCTATAAACACCTAGTTTTTAACAAAGCAGCCACAAGTATATTCTAGAAAAACACTGGCATCTTCAACAAATAATCTTGGTCAAACCTGATATATGCATACAGAATGAAAACAGATCCATATCTTAGCATTCTGCAGAAAACTCAACTCCAAATGGATCAAGGACCAGATATGCTAACCCTGATAGAAGACAAAGTAGAAATGGTCTTGAACTCACTGACAGAAAAAAGGCCTTTCTAAACAGTACACCAGTACCACAGGCACTAAGATCATCAATCTATAAATGGAACCACATGAGGCTAAAAAGCTTCTGTACCACAAATGACACCATCATCAAAGCAAAGCGGCAGCTTACAGGATAGGAAAAACACCTGTACCAATTACCATCTGATAGGGGGTTAGTATCTAGACTACACAAAGAACCTAAAAACAAACTGGACATCACGAAACAATTAAAATGGGCAATGGAACTAAACATCGATTTCTCAAAAGATCAAACACAAATGGCTGAGAAACACTTAAAGAACCATTCAACATCCTTAGTTATTAGGGAAATGTAAATCAAAAGTACTTTGACGTTTCTGTTACCCACATTCATAATGGCTAAAGCCAATAAAACAATTCTCCCAGGATGCAGGGGAAGGGGAGCATTTATACGCTGCTGGTGGGAGTGCACACTTGTAAAACCTCTACAAAAATCAGTGTGGCGGTTTCTCAAAAAGCTAGATCCAGCTACCACAGAGATAGGCATACACCCATGTTATTACAGAAATACTTGCTCATCCCTGTGCATCGCTGCTCTATTCATAACAACCATGAATTGAAAACAGCCTAGATGTCCATCAACTGATAGATGCATGAAGAAAATGTCGGTACATTTACACAATAGAATGTTATTTGGCTGTTAAAAAAAAAAGGTGAAATTCTGAAGTTTACAGGTAAATGGATGGAGCCAGAAGCAATCGTCCTGAGTGAAGTAACTCAGGGTGTTACCTTTTAAGCTTTAGATATATGTGTTTCAATACAAATAGCATAGAGGCTAGGTAGTAAATAAGAGACCAGGGACAAGAGAGAATCTTCCAAGGAAAGGGAAATAGAATATAGTATTATGTAGAGATAAAGGCAAGGCTAGAATAGGAGGGTTATATAGGGAGAAGGATTAGAGAGAAGTGTAAAGAAATCACTATATAGAGAAAAATAACACTAAAGGCCAAGCCCTTTGAAAAGCCATATGGAAACCTACTACCGTAGAGGATTCCTAAAACATATGTTTAGAATATGGAGAGACAATGTCCCAACCAAACATGGTACGTCACTAAGTAAAACCTCTAGCGCCAGGAATGGGTTACATTTCTTTCTTTCTTTCTTTCTTTTTTTTTTTTTTTTTTTTTTTTTTTTTTTTTTTTTTTTTTTTTTTTTGGCTTTTCAAGACAGGGTTTCTCTGTGTACCCCTGGCTGTCCTGGAACTCACTCTGTAGACCAGGCTGGCCTCAAACTCAGAAATCCACCTGCCTCTGCCTCCCAAGTGCTGGGATTAAAGTTTCTTGAGTCATTGGCTAAAGCAGTCCCACAGCACACCTCCCGTAAACATCACAGGCTGTTTCCAAGGCTATTGGTCACCCTCCACAGCCTGATGGTGTGGCCCTATTTTTGAAGATACAGCTTATAGCACCAAACATGGACGAATGGAGCTAGTGGCCAACTAGAAGCTTCCTTCCCACTGAGTAGTGCTCATGGTACTGGAAGGTACCTTTCCAGATAGTGGAGGACCTACAAGAGCAACCTGCCGTATGACATACTGGTGTAATGGGGACACAAATTTTATGGGAGTAACCAAACCTTGAGGGGTTTTGGTTTAAGGCCTATTCCCTAAGATAGAACCCACACATAACACTGCCAAAGTGGCTAAGAACCTGAGACCAAACAGGTCTTGGGCAGGCCCAAGGGAAAACCCACTTTTATTCTACTAAAGGAATATAGCAATAAAATGACTCCTAATGACATATTGCTATAACAATAGATCAGTGTACTTCTCAACTCCCATCAGAGAAGCTTCTCCATTGTGGTAGTAGATCTACAACTGGACAACATGCAGGTACTCAGCCCTAAATGAGACACCTTTATCAAACACCTTCACTCAAGGCTCAGCCATGTATGTGGAAGAGGTTACAGGAAGATTCTAAGAGTCGAAGGTAATGGATGGCTGGAAGAAAATGGTGTCATCCACATCAACAGTGCACATAGGGACTCACAGACACTGTGACAGCACACACAAGACCTGCACGGGGTTAAGCCAGACAGAATCCCAGCTCAGAGAAGGGGAAGTGGACACAAGAAGTTATGGACACGAGAAGTTATTTGTGAGACATGGGCTGGACCTAGGTCCTCACATATGTAGTGGATGTAGCTTGGTCTTCATGTAGGTCCCGCACAACTGGAGAGGAAGCTGTCCCTGACTCTACTGCCCGCCTGTGGACCCTCTTCCCCTAACTGGGCTGCCTTATCTGGCCTCAGTGGGAGAGGGGCTAGGGTGGGCTGGTAGCCAGAAAGACCTTCCTGTTCTCAGAGTAGAAGGGGAAGGGGCTTTGGGGTGAGGGAGGATTAGAAGAAGGGGGTCTGCAATTGGGATGTAAAGGGAATTAATTAATTAATTAATGGAAAAAGAAGTTACTTGTGATTGATCCCCACTAAGAGTAAAAATCAGTTTTCTAATTAAGAGTCACTCTTGATATCAACTACCCTCCAATTTTGTCTTATTGGTGTGGGAGGGGGAGGAGTTGAGGGAGAAGAAAGAATATTATTAAAATATATTGCCTATTAATTTTCAAAAAAAAATTATATGGAAAAGAGTTTATCAACCATATTAATGGGAGGAAAACATATCCAGAAAATACCATTTTGGGGTTTATGATGCAAGAGAAATGAAAACTTATCTTCAAAAAAAGACACATTTGCTGGGCAGTGGTGGTGCATACCTTTAATCCCAGCACTTGGGAGGCAGAGGCACACGAATTTCTGAGTTCAAGGCCAGCCTGATCTATAGAGTGAGTTCCAGGACAGCCAGGGCTACACAGAGAAACCCTATCTTGAAAAAGAAAAAAAAAAAGACACATTCATGAATTATAGTAGCATTGTTAATCATAGCCCAGAACTGGCAATATCGTAATGTTTATCAACAGAGGAACAAATGTGGTATTTTACATAACAGAATACTTTTCAACCAACAGGAAGAAACTGATGATGGTCCACATAAATTCAAGCCTGGCGACATAGTAAAGCAACAACTTAGGCAACTTAGTAAGATGTAATATGCAAGTGTGAGGAAGGGGTGGAACTAGGAAATGACTGCTAAGAGCCACAGTATGTGCTGGGTGTTAAGCTCTGAGGATGACAACAGCTTCCTACCTGTAACTAATCTAAAAACATGAGGTTTGCACTTTGCACAGATCAATGCCACAATATGTGAAATAGATATAAAGATATAAAACATGTGCTGGAATACTGCATGGTACCAACAAGCCTATATAACTGTTACGTTTTGATGTAACACATATTTCTTCCAGGCGGTGGTTGTGCACACATTTAGTCCTAGCACTAGGGAGGTAGAGGCAGGCGGATCTCTGAGTTCCATGCCAGCCTGGTCTACAAAGTGAGTTCCAAGACAGCTAAGGCAATGAGGGAAAGCTAGTCTCAAAACAAAATAAAGGAAAAACCAAAAAAAAAAAACAAAAAACAACCAATTCTAACAGAAGGAGGAAACACACACAGGACTGTTTCCAGTTCAATCCAGTTTGCTAAGGGTTTCTTGAGAAGTTAAGGCATCCCATGATTTGAAACCATTTTTAAAAAAAAAAAACTGTCTCAGTTCACTTCAGAATAATACAGTTAATCTGTTTAATCTTCTGTGACATTCTAGTTATTTGTTTATATCTATCCCCTTTCATATTTCAGGCTCAATAATAAATGCTGCTCATGCCCAGGATCTACACAGGTCTGCACCAGTTGGGGTCTTAGAGCTGACAGGAGAATTAGGCCCACACACCCATCCTAACCCAGAAGCTATTTCCAATTGAGAACCACCTGCAAACGAAAATTCCATTTTCTCCAAGAAGTCCCACTGGGGAGACAGACTACTCTTGGGAGTAGGTCCAGGACAGCAGTAGATGCCAACAAAAACAACAATGGCATCTTTGGAGGACTTCTGTGTTTGGGTGTTTGGTTGTTTTCTCATGTTAAGTCAGGGCATTTTGTTGTTTGTTACTTTTTCCTCCCTTACAGGTCCTTTGTGTACATCATGGGTTCTACTTTTGAGTATTTATGGGATTACTGAGTGTGTGAATGTGTGTATATGTTCCTTGTGCTTTTTCTTTGGCTATTTTTCTTAGATGCCTGTTTGTTTTATATAAGGAGAGACAGAAAGAGTGTGGAACTAGATGGGAAGGGAGGGAAAGAGGAACTGGGAGCAGTAGAGGAGGCAAAGCTGTAATCAGAATATATTGTATGAAAAAAATTATTTTCAATTAAAAAAATATTGCTGTGGCTGGGCACTGTAGTATATACATTTAATTCCAGCATCTACATGACAGAGGCAGATCTTGTGAGTTCCAAGCCACAGCTGCATAGTGAGACCTTGTATTTAAATTTTTTTTTAAAGTTTCTGTACAATTTCTTTGGGTTCCTGCCTATCTTTTTTTTTTTTTTTTTTAATAAAGTACAGAATAGAGTTTATTCAGGGCATGGGGAAGGGAGTTGAGAGGCTAACAGAGGCAGAGAAAGAGAGAGAGAGAGAGAAGAAAGAAGAGAGGAGAGGGGAAAGAAGAGAGTAGAAAAGTAGAGGCCGGGAAGAGAGGAGCAGGAGCGATCCCTGCCTATCTTGAGATCAAAACCACGGTCAACGTCCATTTTCCTGATATAAGGAATATGGTGACTTTTAAGATAACAAATTTCATATACAACAAACTCTAAATTTGCTGTTAATTTTTGGACATCAATAATATTTTAGGAACAAATCTAAAAGCTCCAAAAAAGACTCTTAAAATACATCAGCAAATAACAGTGACATATGTACTAAACCTAAGAACAGGCTTGACAAGGAATAAAATATTCTGTTTAGAAACTAGATCAATGTTGCCCCTAGTATGATCCTCCCCTAAAATATACAAATATAAGAATGTACAAAGTTAGCCAGGTGGTGGTGGTGCACACCTTTAATCCAGGAGGGAGAGACAGGCGGATTTCTGAGTTTGAGGCCAGCTTGGTCTACAGAGTGAGTTCCAGGACAGCCAGGGCTACAGAGATAAACCCTGTCTCAAAAAACCATAAAAAAGGAAAAAAAAAAGAAAAAGTATAAACTTGGAGCTGGAAAAATGGCTCAGTGATTAAGAGCACTGACTGCTCTTAAATCCCAGCAACTACATGGTGGCTCACAACCACCCATACCGAAATCTGACGCCCTCTTCTGGAGTGTCTCAAGACAGCTACAGTGTACTTACATGTAATAAATAAAATCTTAAAAAAAGAATGTACAGATTTGGCCAGGCATGGTGGCAAGAATGTACAAACTAATGTATTTGTACTAAGGCATGGGTGTAAGCAACAACATAAAGTATAGTTTAAATTGAAAAATTGGTTGGAAACGAATGTCAAAAAACATTTAAGTACATTTGAAGCAAGAAGTTCTCAGCTAAGTACTTTTGTATTGATGTAAGAGAAGAATCTTACCAAGGCTAATTAAACCAAAGTTTGACATCAGAAAAAGTGTACACTTGTATTCCCAACACTCATGAGGCTGAGGCAGGGGGATGAACACGTCTTAAGACCAACATGAGAGCAAGGTCATGTCTCAAAACTGACAGAAAGGGTTTGCTGTTGCTGTTTGTTTTTAAATAAAGTGTATTTCTAAAGAAGTAAAAGCTAAAGTTGTGCATGATGGCACACACCTATACTGCGAGGGCCGAGGAGGCCAAGGCAGCAGACTTGGGTGCACGCCCAGGCTGGATCACTGACAAATGAGAGGAGAGTGTGGGAGCAGAGCGAGGAAGAGGGCAGAGAGGCTGAGATGGTTCTTCTGACATGTGAAATAACAGAGACATCTAGTGGCCGATGCAGCAACTGCACATGGTTAAGTCTATTACATTAGGGTAGGTATGACAAAGGCTACTTTGCTGGACTAGTGTCTTGATGGGGAGAAAATACTGCTTAGGATACTTGGTAGCCTTTCAAAGACTGTCTTCAGATCATGGTTTTCAGTAACCTAACAACTGAATCTGTGTAGCAAGATGGTGGCTTCCCAAACAGCAGCACCTGATTCCCATTCTCTAAAATCACCATTAGAACAAAGCTAACACACAAAGATCTTTCCCTGAAGTACAAAAATAGTTGAGTACATTCTGTTAGGAGAAAAAAATTACCCATATCCATTTCCAAGATTCACTCTTGGGGACAGAAGTGTGCACCTGAAAGAGTACATGACCTTGACACACAGCAGGTGTGTGAACCTAGCTGGCAAGGCGTAGATTTGCTGCAGAGCATTCCCTCTCAGACAGGAAGGAAGGTGCTTTGAGAAGCACTGCAATGCAACCGCCCAAAGCTTTCACACGAGTTGATTCCATAACACCCACCCACCCCCCAAAAGTCCAGTATTTACTTACCTGAGACGAAGCAGCTTTGAAGAAAGTAAGTATTAACTTCCAAGTAAGGAGGTACCCCAGAACGTAGCAGAAATCCTCACTCAGTGGCTTAACAGTAATGATCTGGCCCACAGGAACACAGCCCAAGACATTCTCCAGCAGCTCCTCCTGGGTACTGAGAAGAGACATCAGCGCAGCAGGCGGCGACCTGGGAAACAATCATCATACAGCACCATTTACCTGTCTCGGAACAAATTAGTGGCACTAAAAAACTTCAGTCATTTAAACAAAGAAAATCTTCCCCTATTTTGTTTTTCTTTAGATATTTTCTTTATTTACATATAAATTTCCCCTTTCCCAGTTTCCCCTCCAAAAAACAAACAAACAAACAAACAAAAACAACAAGAACAAACCCCTGTTGCCTCCCTCCCTCCCCATGCCTGCCACCCCACCCTCTCCCACTTCTTGGCCCTGGCATTCCCCTACACTGGGGCATAGAACCTTCACAGGGCCGAGGTCCTCTCCTCCTATTGATGATCGAATTTGCAATCCTCTACTATACACATTTTCTTTGTTTGTTTTTTGTTCTTGTTTTGTTTTTTAGTTATTATATAGACACACCAGAAGAGGGTGTCAGATCTCATTACGGATGGTTGTGAGCCACCATGTGGTTGCTGGGATTTGAACTCAGGACCTTCGGGAGAGCAGTCAGTGCTCTTACCCACTGAGCCATCTCACCAGCACTACTATACACATTTTCAAAAAGAAAAAAAATTTTTTTTCATGTAAAAAGACACTTTATAATGTCAACACCCAAATACAGCTGTAGAAAACACGTATCCCAACTTTCTGTTTATAATTAAGGAAACAAGTTGCAGGCTGGCAAGATGGCTCAGAGGTTAAGAGCACTGACTGTTCTTCCAGAGATCCTGAGTTCATTCCCAGCAACCACATGGTGGCTCACAACCATCTGTATTGAGCATCTGATGCCCTCTTCTGATGTGTCTGAAGACAGCTACAGTGTACCCACAAAAAAGTGCTACTTTCTCTGCTAGCTCCCTGCTGCTAACACATGAACCTAAGCTTTTCTCCAAGCTTCTGCCATCCCATGGCCTATGCCTTCTAGTCTGTAACAACTGTTGCTACTATCTTACAAACATCATCTGAAATCACTTTCCATATGGCCATCCAATGCTGTTATCTAACTTCTGGAATGACTCCACCTCAGCTTGCTTCTTTCTGCAATTTATGCTTTATCTCACGTCAGGCTGGTGGCATACTATGTCCTAGCAAACGCTGTTCTAAATCCTTAGTGACTCCATCTTTGCAGGCTGTACATGGTGTATTATGGATTTGTTTGCCCAGATGCACATGCATGTGGAGGCCGGAAGAGGACACTGGGTTTCTTCCTTTTCACTCTCCAGCTTTTTTCTTCACACAAAGTCCTCTCACTAAGCCCAACACTCAGCACTCACTGTTTAGACTCCTCTTATGGAAGCAAGCTCAGGGATCTGTCTGTCTCTGAACTCCTTTTCCCCAATCTGGGGTAGCAGGCACATCTGGCCATACATGGCCATACTTTATGTAAGCACTGGGGATTCCAACCGAGGGGCTCAGGCATCATGGCAAGGGCTCTTACCTACTGATCCAATTCCCTAGCCCAAGAATCCCATTTTTCAGGCCATCTCTTATCCTGTCCTTATACTGTTCTAGCTTCCCCATCCACCACACCCTCCCCTGCTTTGTACACAAGAGTTAGTTCATTTAGACTCTCACTGAACAAATGAGAACTACTTGTGGACTTGCCACAATCCCGAGCACTCTGGATACTGTGGAAAGTGAAACAGGGACAGAAATTCTTTCTCTCAGAGCTTGCCAAATATCTGACTAAAATAATGAGTGACAAACACTGACCCCACCTTTTCCATGTATATCTTCAACAGTCACACTTGAGTGTCTGTGCCCAGTGTTTCTTCTGCAATGTTAATATGCTGTCTATCCTTGTCTTAGTACCCATCATACATCATACACTCTACTACAGAGCAGCCATTAGAGTGAGCTCCTTAAAAAAAACAATGGGCTTCCTATACAGACTTGCCCTCAGCACTGATATTCTGTGTACAAAGTAGCAATTAACAGACACCTGAACTGCTTCATTATTTCCACAGCTACGCATAGCCTAAGAGTTTTAACAAACAGCAGCATATTGAACTATGAGAGAAAATATGGAAGTAGGGGAGATCGCTCAGCAGTCAAGAGCACTGAAGCTCGATTCCCAGCACCCACATGGCATCTCATAAGCATCTATAACTCCAGATCCAGGGGATATGGTATACTCCTTTGGACTCTGTGGGCACAAGGCACACATGTTATAAATACACCCTGTTATAAATACAGACAAAACACCCACACACATAAAGTAATAAAATATCAAAAGAAAATCTTTGAAATCTTTAACATAAACTTTGAATTTCATTTGCCTTTTGGAATTTCTAAAAGGGTACGCATGCAGAATTAGTACAAATCTGAAGTCAGAGGTTTTCTGCATTTCAGTTTCCTAAAGTCAGGATGCAAATTACAAGAATACGGCAAAGAGAGTCATAAGTGGGATTGGGATGCCCGAGCGTGTAGGCACTTACTGTACATGTGTAAGGACCTGACTTTGGATCCCTAGAGTGCAAACCTGGATGTGGGAGCATATCTCTGATCCCAGCCTTATAAAGTAAGATGGGAGGTGGAAACAGGAGAATCCTCAGTGGCTGGTGGGGTCAGCTAGCAGGGCACATTGCAGCAGCCAACAAGAGACTATTACAGACAAGGTGGAGAGAGCATCAACAACGCCAGGGGGCCCTGTAACCTACACTGCATGGAGACTATTACAGACTAGGTGGAGAGTGAGCATCAACAACGCCAGGGGGCCCTGTAACCTACACTCCATGGAGACTATTACAGACTAGGTGGAGAGTGAGCATCAACAACGCCAGGGGGCCCTGTAACCTACACTCCATGGAGACTATTACAGACAAGGTGGAGAGTGAGCATCAACAACGCCAGGGGGCCCTGTAACCTACACTCCATGGCACACACCTGCACTCACACACACAAATACACACCCCCCCCCAAAAAAAAAGTGAAATGAAAGCAAACAAGCCAAAACCCTTACAAGGCTGGTTCTTCCTCTTCATCTCCATATGACCTCAGATTATCCTGATCATGCTGCGGCAATTCAGGCATCAGTCTGAAAGCAGAACATCACTTTTAACACATTTATAGACAATTGTCTATTACTAACTTGTGCTTAAAGGCCAACAAAGCGACTTTGTGGTGAGTCTATCCTTTAATGATTCCTTTCCAAAATAACAATGTACAAAGGGACAAAAATGACATGGTCCTCTCTATTACTAGGATATGTATAACCCAGTCTCCATTCTCAGTTTTGTTTTTTTTTTTTAAGATTAAAAATACAATCTAGGGGGCTGGAGAGATGGCTCAGCATTTAAGAGCACTGACTGTTCTTCCAAAGGTCCTGAGTTCAATTCCCAGCAACCACATGGTGGCTCACAACCATCTGTAATGAGATCAGATGCCCTCTTCTGGTGTGTCTGAAGACAGATACTGTATACTCATGTACATAAAATAAATAAATCTATTAAAAAAAAAACTAAAAAATACAATCTAGGGTCTGGAAAGGTGGCTCCATGCATAAAAATAAAACACACTAAAATGCATCATGTCTTAGAGACTAAATACTTATTGCACTGCAGACGTCTTACTTGTATAGCATATGATAAGCAGCAATTTGCACGGGTCTGGCTCTGAAGAGAAGCAGTGGGGTCAAGGTGTTCAGCAGAGTCTGAAGGTGCTCTGGCAAGTTTGTTTTCTGGCTGGCAACCAATCTCGCAGGGAGCTTGTGGCTCAGCAGCTGGTCCTTGGAGATGTATGTTAGTGTTTCACACATGGGTTTCAGCATTGCATTCTGAAAAGACGTTTCAGATAAGTCTTTGTTTTCTCCTGGTATGGAAATGAAGAAACACACACAACTCATAAGAACATAAGTGGGTTGATCAAATGTCATTTAAGAAAACCAAATGAGGGGCTGGTGAGATGGCTCAGTGGTTAAGAGCATTGACTGCTCTTCCCAAGGTCCTGAGTTCAATTCCCAGCAACCACATGGTGGCTCACAATCATCCGTAATGAGATTTGATGCCCTCTTCTGGTGTGTCTAAAGACAGCCACAGTGTACTTACATATAATAATAATAAAAAAAAAAGAAAAATGAAAACTAGCTACTACAACCATGACAAAAGTGCTCACTGAAAGTAAACTATATGTTTCTGTTACCCTCAACTGTCATAAAGGCCTCTACTACACTTTTTTAAAAAGCAATAGTTTGGGGCTGGAGAGATGGCTCTGAGGTTAAAAGCGCTAACTGCTCTTCCAGAGGTCCTGAGTTCAAGTCCCAGCAACCACATGGTGGCTCACAACCATCTGTAATGGGATCCAATGCCCTCTTCTGGTGTGTCTAAAGACAGCAACAGTGTACTCATATACATAAAATAAATAAATCTCAAAAAAGAAAAAAAGCAATAGTTGTCTAGAAGGGTTCTAGTGCTGTACTCTGCTGAATTATAGTATCTAACTTGCAATGGTTTCTCAATCCCACGCCATCTTTTTTCGTGTCATTCTGTGTCTGTACTATGAAGCAGCAGCAGAGAGACTGCTTCTAAGAAACCAAGCTAATTTTACATTTTCAACAGCCATTTTCAATAATTACCATTATCATGACCTATTTGCACTTACCTATAGCATTTACCAAAAGAGGTAGAAGCAAACTGTGGATGCCTTTAGAAAAAAATTCTTTCCACTCACTGATTAGATTTACAGGAAGATTGTCAACAATATCTGGAGTTATTGAGTCAAAAAAGGCACTGAGATCACAGGCCAGATCAAAGCTGACACAGGCAAACAGCTGCACAAGTGGAACAGAATACAGTGTCTGGTTCTCACTGGTTGTCTAAGGAAAGGACAGAAATAAAATAGGTAAGCAGGGTGCTACCTGAATACCACAAACAGCACAGAGCAAAGATCTTCACCATTCTGAATCAGAGAAGAAAGAAGAGGAGGAGGAGGAAGAGAAGGGAGA
Organism: Mastomys coucha; assembly: GCF_008632895.1. Taxonomy (NCBI): domain Eukaryota; kingdom Metazoa; phylum Chordata; class Mammalia; order Rodentia; family Muridae; genus Mastomys; species Mastomys coucha. The sequence continues at coordinate 84,697,037 of NW_022196894.1, forward strand.
AGAGGAAAAGAAGGTGGCTGTTGAAGCACACAGTTCAGGAACAAATCATGTCTGTTTACATCAAAAAACTTTCAAAAATACCAGGAATTGAACAATTAGCAATTTATTCTGAAATGAACTTTTTAAATTTGTAAAGTATGGAAGAAAATAATATTTGTATTTACCAAGTACAATATATTAAATATGCAAGCTTCAGAGCTCTACAAGTTGAACATGAAGTTACCTTAAAATAAAGGAATTCAGGAAGAGATGGGAGCTAAAGTGATAACCCACACAGTGGGTAACCAGGCAAAAGCAGACTTGGACTGCATCAGCCCTGACCAACTTTGCTGCCCATCTCAGACCTACTTCACAAGTTACTATTTTTCTAGTTGCTTCCATTCACTAACCAAAGCACAGTATGACCTCGCAGGGAACACTAATTCCCCACTCAATGTCTTTGTCTTTCATAAATTACTTTGGTTATATGATGCAGTATGCTTTAGAAATAATTACAGTCCAAAAGGCAAAAACAAAAACAAACAAAAATCCCAAAACCTTGCCATCATGAACTCTAACATGAAAAGGCTGTGTTATAAATACTAGATTAAAACAAATTAACATAAGATTTTGAATGTAATTTGAAGATCTGATGCCCAGACTCATGAAACCACTATTCTTTTCCTGGTCTATCCAGCAAGAGCTAGTGCAGGAACAACTACTAAGTATTTTAATTTTTTTTTTAAACAAAGTATTTTACACGTTTTCTCTACAAAGAAGCTAATCATGATTTAAAGACAGAGTAAAGGGTCAAGACATACAGAGTGTGCAAAGCTCCAATCAGGCTAATTTACCTCCAACCAAGCCAACATGGAACACATGATGAAATCCCATTCACTCTCTGCTAGCGGGTACGAGCAGTACTTTAGAAACAAGGAAAGGAATCGCATGATTTCTATGTTTAAACCAAGGACCTCTGGACTTGCTTCCGATAGATTACTGTGATAAAGGCAAAGACATTCAATTAGAGAATATCCCATTTTAAACCAGGTACACATAAATGATGGCTTAAATATCTACTAAAATTTTGCTACCTCAAAAAAAACTAAGTATAAAATACAGAATCTGGGCCCACATTTTATATGGGAATAAAGTACTACCTACCAACTGAAAAGAAAAATATCTTCATGCTGTTTCCTCCAGCTTGTTATAATTTTTAATATACCATGCAACAGCTGTTTGTCATCTATACTTCTGGTTTGCAGGCAAGAATTGAAAATGGCAAGATGTCCAAAAGCTCCTAAAGTAAAATCAAAGCAAAAAGGAAAATACCTTTTAAACACCGTCTATAAAACAAAAGTCTACTTTGGAAAACTAAAACTGTAATACACAAGATGCTAACTCTTCTAAAAAAGGCTTGAGCCTGGTGTGATGTGTCTCCTGGAATCCCAGCACTTCAGAGGTGGAGGCAGGAGGATGCTGGCATCCAGACCAGCCTGGGCTACACACAAGACTGCGTCTATAAAGAAATGAACAAAAATAAACAATCTATTTCAAAGGTATTATACTAAAGAGTCAACAGAAGAGCTCATCAGAGGGCAGAGGTGTGTCTCCATGCCCACAGGGCACGTACTTCCGAATGAGGAATTAGAAAGTGAGGGCAGGAAATGCACGGCACTGGACTTCACACGAGTCTACTCTACCTTTGTATACAGAAGCCTTGTGCTTAACTTTCAAAAATGAACAACAAAGACACAGCTATAGAGTAAAATGTTAAATAAAGTAGAAAATAGAACACACAGAATTATAGAATTAATATACTTATTCAAAAAGCACATACACTTTTTGGTAAGCTTTTATGTTACAAGATGTTCAAACTTCATAAAGTAAAATACAAAATGAAAATTTTAAAGCATTTTTGTTTTAAAGATTTATTTATTACTGTAAATAATTACACCGTAGCTGTCTTCAGACACACCAGAAGAGGGTGTCAGATCTCATTACGGGTGGTTGTGAGCCACCATGTGGTTGCTGGGATTTGAACTCAGGACCTTCAGAAGAGCAGTCAGTGCTCTTACCCGCTGAGCCACCTCACCAGCCCCAAAGACTTATTTATTTATTGTATGTAAGTACATTGTAGCTGTCTTCAGATGCACCAGAATAGGGCATCAGATCTCATCACAGATGGTTGTGAGCCACCATGTGGTTGCTGGGAATTGAACTCAGGACCTCCGGAAGAGCAGTCGTTGCTCTTAACCGCTGAGCCATCTCTCCAGCCCATATTTTAAAGCATTTTAAGCTATACAACAATAAAAACGCAAAGTCTACTTTGAAAGCCAAAATGTTTCTTGAGCAGTGCCCAAATGAATAACTTTAAAAATGGCTTATGTGAGTGAGGTTACACCAAGCAGCTCATTAACTTCACTCCTAGGGGACCCCACCATTTCAAAACTCATTTTCTTATTACCTAACATCCTTTGGTCCCAACTATTACCTTAAATGTCAGCTAAAGTGAACTATCTGCACTCATTCTGTGTTCCAGGAATGCTCTTTGCAAACCGCATCCACGGTCAAACATGTACATTCCCATTCCCATACACATTCAAACACAGACATTCCCATCCGCATCCAAGCTCAAACATAGACATTCCAATCCGCACACATGCTCAAACATGGGCATTCGACATCACACTTGAGGGATTTCTTCTTGGGAAATTAGCACTGATGCTGGGCAGCAGTGGAAACTCCCTCTTTTCTGCCATTTCCATAGCACTACACAGTGCTCTGCTACAGTCAATTACAAGAGGACATAACATGACTTCTCTCTGTCATCTCTACAACAAGAGCTGCATGGAGATGCTTATTAAATCAATAAACACATGAGCCAACACAGTGCAGAGTTCAAAAACTTTAAAATGCTACAAAACTGGACTGGCGATATGGCTCAGTAGGTAAAAGCACTGACTGCTCTTCCAAAGGTCCTGAGTTCAAATCCCAGCAACCACATGGTGGCTCACAATCACTCATAACAAGATCTGATACCTTCTTCTGGTGTGTCTGAAGACAGCTACAGTGTACTTATTTATAATAATAAATAAATCTTTGGGCCAGAGGGAGCAGGGACTGAGCAAGCGGGGTCTACCAGAGCGAGCAGAAGTCCTAAAAGTCAATTCCAACAACCAGATGAAAGCTCACAACTATCTGTACAGCTACAGTGTGTACCCATATACATAAAATAGATAAATAAATCTTAAAAAAATACAAAACTATTCTTTTACCTTTGTATGTTCAATCGTTGGTTGACTAGGGAGAAGTGAGACGTAGCTATAAAAAGCTATACTGGTGGAAGGTTGAGGATACAGGTGCTGAGGGGTAGAGTGTGTGTCTAGCATGCGGAAGGCCCTAGATACCCCAGTACCACATCCAAACAGCCATAGGTAGACAATAAATGATTATGGGGCACTTCTGGATATAAACTGTCTCTCAAGGCTCTAGCACGTTTGTTCAAACCCACTTCCCTCACCTGTGCAGGAATTCACCGTAACAACTATCCACCTGACAGATAACAGAACTACAGGTGGAAGGAAATGAGCTCAAGGGCACTTGGCCACCTGTAACTTTGTATTTAGAGACTAAGAAATCCTTCTCTAATCTCAAGAAACAATTAAAATGCAGACTATGGCCCAGCAACTTACCGTTAATACTGCAGAGGTCTTCTTTAGTCCAGCCCAGAAACGCAGGTATACATTGAGCGCTGAATTCCTTCTTTTCTTCTTTAGACAAAAATGGACAGAGACTTTGAATGGTATGCAAATTACCTTCTGTTAGAGGGAAGAAACTGTTTAGAGAGAAAACATTATAGTTATTCTATGTGCATAGTTATTTCACAAAATGTTATTCAGATTATTCAAAAGGAAAATAAATTCAATGCATAAATACTTGTCCAGAAAAAAAGACCAAACAGATAGCTGCTAATTCCACGTTTTTGTTTTTTATTTTTATTTTGTGGCTTTTTATCTTTGCTGCTTATTTCTCATTTTTGAGATGAACATTTATAACTTTTCTAGGGTCTGGTGATTTTTATCTTTAACTGTTATACCGGTGGCCTGGACTGCAAACAGCCCTAATACTGGGATGTGTTTGTGCGGCATTCACAAAGTTGTGGGCTCAATGTATAACATCAATAAAACTAAGAACCCCAACTGGCACTATGCAGCATGGAACCAATGAGTAAAACAGGGCAGACAGATCAGGACGGCTTACTTTTTGTTTTGTTTTCTCTTTTATTACTTCCTATAAGTGAATCAAACTACCTCAAATAAAACCGCTTAATTTTTAAATAAGATTTAAGAAACTGAAATCTAGTTAGCCCACACAGCGTCAGAAATTCAAAGTGCTTATTGGTAAGCCTCAGCTAAGCACTAATCAGAAAGCTGAGCTTCCCAGCATACCCATCTGCTTGTCTTACACATTTCCTGTACTCTGACATGCACTTTCACACAATGGTCCCTTACTTAAGAAAAGAGGAAGGCTACAGAGTGGTTTAGAGCACTTACTGCTCATAGAGAAGACCACAATTCAGTTCCCAGCACCCACACAGCTGCTACATATCACCTGTAACCTTAGTTCCAAGAGATCCAAATGCCATCTTCTGGACTCCATGGGCACCAGACATACACATGGTGCACATACATCCATGCAGGCAAACACATAAAATAAGAGTTAAGCTGAGCAGTGGTGGCGCATGCCTTTGATCCCAAGCACTTGGGAGGCAGAGGCGGGTGGATTTCTGAGTTCGAGGCCAGCCTGATCTACAGAGTGAGTTCCAGGACAGCCAGGGCTACACAGAGAAACACTGTCTCAAAACCCACCCACCCACCCCCCAAAAAAAAAGTTAAATGAGTCTGGGGTAAAGGTAGACGTTGTGAGACCAGGAGGCCACAGAAAGGAGGCCACGAAGGGAGCTATTAACAAAAAGAAAAAAGAGGCACTTTTTTTCCACTTCCAAGCAATAAATAAGGTAGTAAATTAAAAACAAAGTTTCCCTAGCAGAAGACTTATTTTCTTTTCTTTTATGTGTACTGGTATTTTCTGAAATGTCTCTGTGCACCACTTGCATGCTTGGTGCCTTCAGAGACCCAAAGTGGGTGCGAATCCTCTAGATCTTGAGATCTAGATCACAGATGCTTGTGAGTCGTCACATGGGTGCTGGGAACTGAATCCAGGTCCTCTGAAAGAGCAACAAATGCTCTTAACTACTGAGTCATCTCTCTAACTCCCTACCAAAGGAATTCCAAGAAAATTAGGCTTATAAATTTTTTTCTGAAATAAGTATAAAATTTCATAAAGTGTCAAGTTAGAAATGCTTCATTCAAAAAAAAAAAAAAAGAGAGAGACAAAAACAAAGCAACAAGAAAAAACCCTGTTAATTCCAGAACTCAAGCAGTTGAGGCAGGGAGACTGGTGTACCCAGGTGAACCAGGGTAGCATAGTGAGACCCTGTCTCATAACACAACAAACATGTCTCCAATCAAAGCCATTCAAATCTGTCAGTCATCAGTCTCATTTCCTTCATTCAGTCCCTCATTCGCAAACCTGCTGCACTCTACTGTTCACTGACCACAGGTGGACAAAAGCAGCCCACTATAGTAGTAAATTACAGAGTGGACACATATTAACTAAGAATACCTTTCTTTTCTTTTACAAAATGGTTTTACTTCATCAGATGAAATACTTCCGGAAAGGATCAACTTAGCAATAATAAGAGACCAAAGTGTGCCATTTTTTCTAGATCTAAAAAAAGAGGCAAAACAAGAATGTTAAATACAGATACACAGATAGAGATTGGCTCAATCTTTCTGAAAATTGTTAAGATTTTAAAACACTAATTATCTGGATTCCTTCTATAGAATTAAATAAATTTGGATCACAAAGTCATTCAAAACTTCAAACTCAACTGTCACTAATTACTCAAAGGACTGGGAGTTTAGGTAGTTCTCTTCACAACCGGAACTGAGCTCTCACTCCCAGTTAATATCAAAGTACCTCAAGATCCAATAGGAGAGATGCCTTTAAACATCTAACTTGAAGACCAGAAGCCACATCTGGGAAGGGATGTCTGGCAGAGTGTTAGCATCAGAGCATCCAAAGCCTGTGGTGATGCATGGGCGGGTCCACAGACCTGTTGCCAGGGCAATAGCCACCATATTCCCAGAATCCATTGGGCTCACCTCCCACCTTTACCCATGGCCATACATAACAACCCATATATATATGTATGTATGTATGTATGTATGTGTGCACATATATATATATATGGGGAACATTCCTCTATCTTCCTCTCTCTCCCCCTCCTCTCTTTCCGTGCCACTGCCCCCTCTCTCCCTCTCAATTAAACCTCTTACACGTGGAACTGTTTGGGCCTAGTGTAGTATGTCCTGATGTAACCCGCTGTTCTAACACATGGTCACTACCATGTGGATCGGTCGCAGCACCAGCAACCGTGGCTGCCATCAGTATGTGAGTTCACGGCCCCCTCAGCTGGTGGCTACAACAATCTCAGGCTTTCATCACGGAAGCTGCCACTGCTGAAGACAACACTACCAAGTTGCAGCTGGAACCAGAGTGGCAGCCACGCACCTCGGGACATACAAATTTCTACCACGTGAGCCACACCCCGCCTGGTCTATAAGGTGGGGTTAGCCTCTGCTCAGGTCTACACCTACCCATTCAGTTCCATGTTTTCCACTGACCAGTCCACTATAATTCTCACCCAGACACCGACATATTAGTTAATAGGATCAGTCAAGGGGAGAACCTCCAGCTTCCCAGAAACGGCCTGGCCAGCTTTCTCTGGGAACCATGGGTTTACAGTCAAGCCTCCCAGTTGACATATGCCTTAGGGCTTCTGCCATTGGTTGCCCCTCCCTCGAAAGCAACTCTCATTCCCAATTATTTTTTCCAGGCTCTAGCAGCCGAAAAATCCTCGGATCCAGGGTAGGCTACTTTCCATGGCAGGCCGACAGAGTCTGCTGAGTAGCCACTAGGGGTTTCATGTGACGACTTGAACCACTAGCTTTGGCTGTTACTTCTTGGTTCTTGGACTGTTCTCAGGACGCTGGTACAAATAGTCCAACTACCCGCCAATGGGTGTCAGAATGTCTTCAACCGTACCTCCAGGCACCCCACTGGGATGTCTCCTGGAAAATCTCAAATCTTTGAAGCTAACACCTGACTTGAAGGCATCAAAATTAATATATCTCTGCAATAAGATCTGGATTAAATATCAACTAGATGGGAGTTCAAAATGGCCACTTAATGGTACCCTAGATCCAACTATTTTAAGGGATCTTAATACATACTGCCAGTGAACTGGTAAATAGAAGGAGGTTCCCTATGTCCAAGCATTCATCTATCTCTGTTCCAATCCTTCCTTGTGCTCTTCTTGTTCCCCAACCCAACTTCTCTTAGCCATGAAATCTACACAACACAACCTCCTCTAGATGAGGTTATAATGCTAGATCCAGCTAATGAACCACCCCCTTTTCACCCCAGACCTGTCTCCACGCTGCCGAAAACCCAAACTGCTGCCTCAGTTTCTTCTCCTCACCAGGATGCCCCAGAACCTGTTAGCTCTGCCTCTCCAGACCCCTCCCCTTCTGTGCCAGCTGTGGGCCGCTCCAAACACCCCACATTGGCAGCTACCTTCACTCCTCCTGTCACCTGCTCTAAGGCTACAGCCAAACCTCCAAGTCCTTCCTCCCCAGAGACACCTGACCCAGCAACGGTCCTACCTCTAAGGGAAGTTGCTGAAGTAGATGGTCTTGTCAGAGTGCATGTTCCATTCTCACTTAGTGAACTTTCCCAAATAGAAAACAGGCTGGGGTTCTATACTTCTAACTCTTCCAAGTTTATTAAAGAGTTCCAGTATATCACTCAATCTTACAGCTTGACTTTCCATGATCTTCATATGATCTTTACTAACAACTTACTTCCTGAGGAACGCAGACAAGTCTGGGAAGCAGCAAGAGTGCATGCAGATGGAATTCACCAGACAGAACATACACAATTGGCTCTGAGACAGTGCCAGAACAGGATCCCTGGTGGAATTACAATTCTAGAGGTGATATTTTAGCCAGGTATAGGTTCATTACATGCCTTCTGGCCAGTCTTAGAAAAGCGGCCTTAAAGCCAGTAAATTTTGAAAAACTCCAAGAGGGTTGTCCAGGACAAGCCGGAGAATCCATCTCAATTTTTAGAACGCATTACGAAGGCTTTATTACAGCATACCAATCTGGACCCTGAACACCCAGAAGCTAAGCAACTTCTGATGACCTACTTCTTTTCCCAGAGCTACCCCAACATAAGAGCTAAACTTAAAAAACTGGAGAGGGGACCCCTAACTCCACAGGCAGAAGTCTTAGTGCTGGCCTTCAAAGTGTACCATGGTAGAGATGATAAAATTCACAAACAAAAATACCATATGCTGGCAAAGGCTGTCTGATCAGCCCCAGCCGCTACCCTGGACTCATGGTCTCCTAAGACTCAGAGACCATCAGGTACCTGCTACAAACGTGGTAGAAAAGGTCATTGGGCAAAATTCTGCCCTAACTTCCACAAGCCAAGAGGGCCATGCCCTAGGTGACATCAAGAGGGACATTGGGCTATTGATTGCCCTCATGTAACACAGAACAAAAGGACATCACTCTTAGATAACCCTCCAACTGATCTCCTAGGGTTGGCTATGGCTGACTGAGGAGGCTCGAGCTCCTGTGGCCCAACGACTGCCATCACTAGCAGGGAGCCCTGGGTAAATATCGTGGTATGTGGGCAGTCCATCTCCTTCCTCTTGGACACTGGAGCCACTTACTTGGTCCTGACGGAGTTTTGGGGACCCACTTCTCCTTCTAGTTCTCCTATTGTCGGGGTAGGAGGACAACCTTACTTCCCTCTCCAGACCTCACCACTTAGTTGCCTTTTTAGGGGTGTACCTTTCACCCATTCCTTTTTGGTAGGGCCAACATGTCCTGTCCCCTTATTGGAAAGGATCTTCTAGCTAGGCTGGGTGCCTCTATTTCCTTTGCTCCTCACATTCGCCTAAACCCAGGCTTGCCAACGGTTCCTCTGCTCCTTCTCCTAGCCAGGCAACCTACTAACACTACCACGTTATTTCCTTTACCAGCTTCTCAGGTAGTTCCCCAAGTCTGGGATGGCCAGAACCCCTCTGCTGCTAAACACCATTCTCCCATTGTCATCCAATTTCTGGACTCTATCAAGTACATAACCCAAGCTCAATACTCTTTCTCTCTCTACAACCTACAACTCTACCTTCTTTAGCTCCTGACACCCATCAAACTCTGTCCTATCTTCACCAACTCTTTCATCCTAACAGCCAAGCATTGTCTTCTTTTGTTAAGACCAACCTACAGCCTACTCCTGAGGACTTAAGCTTCTTAAAATCTATTACTGCTTCTTGCAAAATCTGTCAGAAGTCTGACCCCAACTCAAAGTATCATAGCATCCCTTTTCCTACCCATCAGGCTAAAGGTTCCCTTCCTGGAACTGACTGGCAACTTGACTTTACGCATATACCCACTGTCAGGCATGCCAAGTACCTCCTGGTCTTGGTGGGCACCTTCTCAGGGTGGGTAGAGGCATTTCCCACAACTAACAAAAGGGTTCAGACAGTCTCTGATCTCCTCCTCCAAGAGATCCCCAGGTTTGGTGTCCCAGGCTCTCTCCAATCACATAATGGTCCTGAATTTACTTCTCAAGTCTCTCAAATCCTATCTAAGGCCCTAGATATCCCCTGGCATTTTCACATTCCTTACCACCCTCAATCTTCTGGTAAGGTAGAAAGATCTAATCACTATTTAAAAACCACTCTTGCTATCACAGGAACTTCACCTTGATTGGGTAAAACTCCTACCTCTGGCTCTTTTCAGGTTACGAGCTCTCCCAAAGCGACCTCTCTTCATCTCTCCCTTTGAACTATGTATGGACATCCAGTCCTAACTCCTGGTCTTTCACCTAAATGTTCTCCCCTCCCAGACCATCTACTTACTCCATTACTTTGCCACCTCCGTTCTCTCCTATGGAACTTTGCTGACCACCATCTACCTCGGCCATGCACTGCCTCCTGTCTACTACCTATCAACATTGGAGACCAAGTCCTTCTATCCCCTCCGGGTCATTGGCCCTCACCTCTCTCTCTCAAGTCGCAGGGCCCTTTTAAAGTAATTTTTGTGACCCCTACAGCTGCTAAACTCGAGGGACTCTCTCATTGGGTCCATCTGTCTCACCTCAAACCTTTCATTCCTCCACCTAAAAATGACTCTTCTTTATACACATCAATCTTAACAGGACTGTGCTCTGTTAAGCTCCAGAGGACAATGAGACCACCTACCTTGTCCCCAATCCCAGAAAATGAGACTCCACTCCAGCAGCCGAGCTCGACCTCACTGGATTAGACATGGGTTTCTCATCCTCCCCCTGCTGTTCATTTCTATCCAGGGTAGCCCTTATATCTGGAGATTCGAGGTTCAAGAAACCCCCACAGATAACAAACAGTCTTTCCAAATAGGGTCAGGAAACTGCTCCATAGCTGGATGCCAGGAACCAATCCAAATTGCTATCATCCCAGTATCTGTAATCCCATCTAAATATTATGATCTCTATACTTGCTTTCTCTTTGACCAGACAAAAGATTATTGTAGAAAATGGCCAGACAAATATGGGGGCTGCCCATATTGGTCTTGTCAGATACATATGCTAGGATCACAGATCAATCATTTCTTCTATCAACACCACAAGACACTCTTCTTCTACATACAAGACCCATGGGATTCCAGGTGGGAGACAGAAGTTGTTGGTAAGCTCTATCATAAAAACCAGCCCGGGACCCCAGTAAGTACCATCCATATTCAGAGAAAATATGTCTCAATTGCCTAACCCCTGGATATCGGAAAAGTAGGGGAGATAATCAGACGCTACTCTGAGGTCCTCATCTCTTTGACATCACCCCTCATAAATGGCACTAACTTGTCATTTTGCCTTTTACTTCAGACTTTGACCTCGGCATACCAACTCCTTAATGTCACCAGACCTGGACACTTTAAGGTGTGCTGGTTATGTGTACCCACTGGAACTAACTCACAATTGTCACTTACAGTCTCCAGTGATACTGCCAAGTAATGTTACCTCACCCTTTGTCAGCTGCCCTGGCTCCAGTGTCGCCATGACTTACCTCTGTCCCTCTCTTTGGCATGGCAACCTGTTTTAAGGCCTCTGGGACTCATTTAGTGGGAATGCTGAGCTCCCTAGACTGCAATAAAACCATAACCCTTGATATATCATCTCTGCCACAATGCCCTACAATCCAAAACACGTCAATTCTTTGTGGCACTCAGGCATATCGTCACCTACCTGCTAGCTGGTCAGGAGTTTGCACATTAGTACTTCTTTTCCCTGAACTGGGAGTAATCCAGGGAAACAAACCCCTGCCAATCCCAGCTGTAGATATGATAGCTGCCCAACATAAGAGGGCAGTCCAAGTTGTGCCACTCTTGGTTGCTATGGGAATAGCCATAGGAGTTGGTACTGGAGTTGCAGGGATAACAACTTCCATGATCCAATATAATAATTCACTTCTCAGTTTCAAAGCAATTTTCAAAAAATGTCTGAAACTGCTTACTATCCAAAAACAGATCGATTCTTTGGCAGCCGTGGCGCTTCAGAACAGACGGGGACTAGATATCCTGACAGCTAAAGAAGGTGGTCTTTGCCTGTTCCTCCAAGAAGAATGCTGCTTCTACGTCAACTAATCTGGGATAGTAAGAAATAAAATCCAGGAGCTACAGTCAGACATATAAAATTTCAGGGACCGTGAGACCTCCAGTTCTGAGATTTTCGGAAACCCCATATGGAAGTGGATACTCCCGTTTGTAACTCCTTTCCTAGTCATCTTACTGGTGTTATTATTTGCTCCCTGCCTCATTAATCTTGTTTCTACATTTCTTCCAAATTTCTAACCAAACTATCAATTACCTCCTGTTACAGGATTACCAGCCACTGTCCACAGAAGAACCTGATGTGAACGTTTACCAAGTGGATCCCGATGGTGAAAGCCAGCTACCCCCCATTGACAACGCCCCTAGACAGCAGGAAGTAGCTTAAGAGACATGATGCCCTCGTTCCCTTTTCACAACCAGCTTCCCCTTCCCTTTTTCTTTCCTTCTCTTTATAATATCAAAAAGGGAGTTATGTTAGCGTCAGAGCATCCAAAGCCTGTGGTGATGCATGGGTGGGTCCACAGACCTGTTGCCAGGGCAATAGCCACCATATTCCCAGAATCCATTGGGCTCACCTCCCACCTTTACCTGTGGCCATATGTCACAACCCATATATATATACACAGGGAACATTCCTCAATCTCTCTCTCTCTCCCTCCTCTCCTCCCACTACTGCCCCCTCTCCCTCTCAATTAAACCTCTTACACGTGGAACTGTTTGGGCCTAGTGTGGTATGTCCTGACACGACCCACCGTTCTAACACATTACAGAGAATAACTGAGTCTCAGTAAAGGACAAGGAAGTACTATTAAATGCAGAGGAAGCTGTGAGTATCTGGGGTTGGCTTTTCTCCTCTTCTCTTTGTTGAGGCAGGGTCTCACTATGTAGACTTGGCTACCTGGATCTTGCCATGCAGACCAAACTGGCTCTAACTCACAGAGATCTGCCTGCCTCTATCTCCCACCTGCATCCCTATGCCCAACAAGCTGTGTTAGTATGGACTGGTGCTCCAGAGGAAGTCTGGTACCCTTATACTGTAAAGCATATTCAGAATACTGGTAAATTAAAACAAAATAAATGCCATTCAACATCTAACTACCATAATGCTACAAGAACTATTTTCATGCCATGCAGTGGTGGTGCACGCCTTTGATCCCAGCACTTGGGAGGCAGAGGCAGGCAGATTTCTGAGTTTGAGGCCAGCCTGGTCTACAGAGTGAGTTCTAGGAAAGCCAGGGCTATACAGAGAAACACTGTTTCGAAAAACAAAAAAAAAAAAAAAAAAAAAAAAAAAAAAAAAAAAAAAAGAACTGTTTTCATAATTCATCTTCCTCATCTGAGGAAGAAAAACTCAACATTAAGAAACATCTAAGTTACAGGAGCAATTAAAGTACAATTAAATTTAATTGGAAAGAAATGGGAAGATCAGTCACGTAACAAATTAAAACAATGTCTTCAGCCCCCATAGACTCACATGTTTGAATGCTTGGCCCATAGGGAGAGGCACTATTAGGAAGTGTAGCCTTGTTGGAGGAAGTGTGTACCTCTGGAGGTGGGGCTTTAAGGTCTCATATGCTCAAGCTACACCTAGTATGGTAGAGTCACCTTTGCTTGGTTTTGGATCAAGATGTAGAACTCTCAGCTCCTTCTCCAGCACCATGTCTACCTGCATGTTGTCATGCTTCTCACCGTGAGGATAGTGGACAAACTGTAAGCCAACCCAAATTAAATGTTTTCCTTTATAAGAGCTGACTTGGTCATAGTGTCTCTTCACAGCAATAAAACCCAAACTAAGACACTATTAAAAGGGATTTAGATCAATGCTCTGATTGAAACAAAAGCACAAACTGGGCTTACATATTACAGAAGAGAAAGCCAATTTAAAAACAACTTGAAAGGGAGTCTTACCTGTCAAATAACAGCTGCAAGAGGCTAGAAGTATCACCAAGTACAGATAAGTTGCTATAAGTTATATTCATTTTTTGAAGCATTCCACAAAATCCACTTAGAAAAGATGGCGGATTGTCAAGTTCTTCACACCACTGTAGTGAATACAGCAGCTCTGCAACTAACAGAATGGACACAGCCAGTTATGAAAGGCACACAGTGTACAGAACCCAAAGCTGACTGAACTGTAAGGTACTATCTAAGCTTGTGGAAAGCTGAGTTTCAGTCTCTTCCTTGTCTCCTCCAAAACTCCTTGTTAAGGGACAGGCCTCTGTACCAAGGAGAAAGTTAGTAAGCAGCTGAGGGCACTGAAAACATGGCACTGAGAACAAGGAGAAAGCAATCTGTTTCTACAACGTAATTATTGTCTGTCCCACACCCTAAAAACGCCTGCAATGGGAAAAGGACAGTAGCTGCTCATCCATAGAGAGGACCAAGACGAGGCTCCCCCTGGGTCTCTCTCTCCTTGAGTTGATAGTGGATAGATGGACAGATGACTTTACATGCCTGCTCTGAATGATGCCATTTGATGCTATTCATTCTTAGATATGCAAGCCTTACTGGGGTGACACTGTCCTGACCAAGGCTCAACAGGAACTCAACTAACACCTCACTGGGTTTCCCCAGCTGATTTCTGCTGCGTATTTGTAAACTTCATTTGAAGTAAACCTCTGTTTACTCTCTGGATGCTAGGATTGCTCAGCATGATGGTGTTTTGCTATCTGTCTGCTACTTCCATCAGGCACTTGCTATTTCTTCTTTCACTTTTGCTTGCTTTAAAACACAGCCATCATAGTCTTGGCATACAGTCTAGCCCACCCAAGACATGGTGGCTAGCCCTTAGAGCACTTTCACCTGGCTACCCAATTCTAACCGCTGGGCTCACTCATAAAAACAGCTGTCAGCTGGTTTTCCAATTGCTTTGAGATTTGAAAGAATAATAAAAGTGAAAACAGCTGTCTATCATAAAAGAGTACACTAACCCTAATCCTAACCCTGGAGTGTGGTGTCGTGTACCTATAGTCCCAGGCACCAGAGAGGCTGAGGTGGGAGAAATTAGAGACCAACATGGTAACTCAGTGAGGCCCCATATCAGAGCAAATACCACTCCTCTTCCGAACAGAGCCCTAATTTACTAGACACTGGAAAAAAAAAGCTAGATATTACTGTAGTGCACCTGGCAAGTTATAAAAGGTAAAAGAAACTGTGCCAAGAGTGGAGATAGCACACACCTTCAATCCCCATCCTCTGGAGGAAGAGGCAGGCAGATCTCAGTGAGTTCAAGTCAGAATGGTCTACCAAAAAAAAGGAAAAAAAAAGAAAAAAAGAAGAGCTAGAGCAATGGTTCAGCAGTTAAGAGCACTTGCCATGTTTGCTTCCTAGCACCCATGCCAGACCACAGCCATCATGTCAGCCCACTCAAAACTGCCTATAACACTCGCTTCAACGGCAATGAAAAATGGTCTTCTGGCTTCCAGGAGTGCCCACATATACACAAACTCATTAAAATAATACAAGAGCTTAACACAACACGAACAAGTCATCTAGGTCTAGCCTTATGTTTGGACAGAGCAGCAATGTAAATTAAATGTGGCATTCTATAGCCAAATGAAGTTTCATCTTTCTTTCAAAGAACATGTAGTCTCTCAAATGTATGCAAATTTTTTATCTTGAATACTATGTACAGGACACACCTACAATCCTATGAATAGGGAAATATGCTGAGGTTCTAAATCTTGAGATTCAATATTTGAGTCCTTACTTGCCAGTAAAATAATGAGAGCCATGGTGTTCAGCACCCAAGAGCAATTTCAGAGTCCTGACATCACACCTACTTTCCTCAGGGCACATGGCCCAGCGTCTCCTTACTCTGATGTTATGCCAGCTTGAATAAGATAACTGGTTTAAATACAATTTAAACCAAATTATGCTGATCACCAAACAAGATCACAGAATGTCTACCTGAGCCTTTGCAGATACTTACTTATTTTCTCAAGGACATTGTTTTCCAGGACTAGTTTCTTCTTCCATGCAACTAGGATCATTTTGCTCAATAATGATGAAGTACACAAATGGTTGGGAAGAGTCTTTGTGTCCTGTTCCTTAAAATCCATCTTGAAGCATTCATAATTTAAACTCAGCCTTCCCTCTAAGAGAGGTCTGTGTAACCACTATAAACAGAACACACTCAGTTATATGCAAATTCATTAGGTATTCTAAACTGCTTCATTTATACATTTCCAACTTTGTTCATTATATTCATCCAGTTTCTTTTGTTCATGAAGCTACTGGAATAAGCAATTTATGTAAAAATGCAGTAGCTCAGAAGCGTGGTTTGTATCAGAGCAGTCAACACTACGCACACTTCACGATTCCCTAAGAGAACCAGACCTTACTCCTCTTTACATGACGCTGACACCAGTGTCGAAAGACATATTTTCATTAATAACAACTGTTATTAATGTTCAGAGCAATGCAAAAAATCCTTAACTGTTTTTTTCTTTCTTTCTTTTTTTATAGATTTATTTATTATTATTATAAATGAGTACACTGTAGCTGTCTTCAGATGCACCAGAAAAGGGCATCAGATTTCATTATGGGTGGTTGTGAGCCACCATGTGGTTGCTGAGATTTGAACTCACAACCTTCGGAAGAGCAGTCGGTGCTCTTACCCACTGAGCCATCTCACCAGCCCCCTTAACTGTTTTTTTCTAATCCAGGATAAAAAACTGAAGCCTGAATTGACTAGAAATCCAGAATGAGACGCACACTGCAGCGTGCAGCGTCAGACACACCTGAACAGGCAGCGCCTGCCTCATCTTTTCCCACTCGCGGTCACTGGGAATTACACTTCCAATGTAAACTCCAGGAAGAGAAGTGTCCTCACTCTCTATAAGAGTACTCAGCAGATCTCCAGCAGCAGACAAGAGGACCTGAAGACTAAAATCAATGCAAACAAGTGCTAGAGTTAGGGTACAAGCAGTTCCCCAATCTAATACACATTAAACATCCAATTAGAGAAGTAGTGCTTGAGCACAGAAGAACACAGAGAGAGATGTGATCTGTCCTACCGCCCACCATACCTCAGACACAGAGACTCAAAACCTTGGCTCAATCTCACATTTATAATGTGAAGCTGGGCGATGCTTCTATCTCAGGGTGGAGCGGATGACTGTTTTCAGATATGGAATGCTTGAAACACAACTACCTTCCTGAATGCTAAGAGGATGGTTATTTTACCTAACCCCAAAGACTGCATGCATTGTTTTCAAGTTGATTACATGGACATCTACATAAAATATTCTTATAACCTAGTATCTTAAAAATGAACAACCAAGGACAATTAGTATGTCTGGGGGCCATTAAAGATCACAGTGAACAATACAAAATATTTAACACAGAATAATATCACAACCATGCTACTGACTACAGATAGTTTAGCAGGTAAATAATTGCTCTGTTGACAACTTTTAAGACAAATTTTTTTAAAAAAAAAAAATCTGGACAGTCTAGTTTTATAAATGTCTTAAACAGATTGGAACTCACTAACCATGAACTTTTTTCCTTCTTAAGACTGGATTCTCACTACATAGTCCAGAACGGCCTCAATTTGTGATCTGTCTGAGGGTTGGGAATATGGGCACGCATTCCCACAGCCAGGAGACAGTATATAAGAGACACCATGCAACTGAGCACAAAACGTTACCTCATGTTATCCAAAGCTGAAGACTGAACCTGGTCCTTAAGCCACAGAACAGACAAACGTAGGAAGGTGCTCTGCTCATATGTACTTGCAGTTTGATGGACCAATAAATTTACACCAGAAAGCAAAGTATTCTTCAGTTTACAGATCAGAAAATCTAAAAATCAAGGTATTAGCGATAATTTGTAATCTCACTAACTAAACTCTTTTCAGT
This sequence comes from Mastomys coucha, assembly GCF_008632895.1. Classification (NCBI taxonomy): domain Eukaryota; kingdom Metazoa; phylum Chordata; class Mammalia; order Rodentia; family Muridae; genus Mastomys; species Mastomys coucha. The sequence continues at coordinate 84,714,669 of NW_022196894.1, forward strand.
ATAAAACATCAGAAACAAATTTGCTGTAGATCTGAGATCTTTAAAATGTTATTTTAAAACAAAATACAAAATTAAGCTCATTAACAAAAGAAATTAACTGTCATATTCACAGAATAATGCAAGCTAGCCTGTACCACAGTACTGTAGAATGATAAGGCAGCTATTTTCCCTATCCTGAACCTCCTTACCAAGAGCAGGTATCTTTGACAGGTTACTCTTTCCAACAGAAAAGTTAGGATTAAAGAAAGGATTAGGGGAGGAGAACTATCCATCAATGGTATTAGTAGAGTTTTTGTTCATTTTTGTGACAGGGTCTCCCTGGGTAGCTCTGGCTGGCCTGGACCTCACTATGTGAACTAAGTTAGCCTCAAACTCATAGAGACTGTCCAGTCTGAGCCTCCTAAGTGCTAGGATTAAAGACATGCACCACCATGCCCAGCCTTATTAATAGTCCTTTTTTTTCCTGCCCCTTTCTCAGATAAACTTGAATACAGAAAGCAAAAACTTAGTCCTTACAAGACAATTTCAATTTCATTTTTCATAATCGAGACTTAATACATTTTATAATAAAAGATCCAGTATTCGTATTCTTATTCCTTTATAAATAAGGAAATAGAGTCATTGAGAAATGAGGTACAGCAGGCACAGTGGTGCACACTTTAATCCCAGCACTTGAGAGCAGAGGCAAGCAGATCTCCCTGCTGGCCCTAAGCCTAAGTACCTGAGTTCTATTGCTGACACCCAAGTGAAAGGAGGAGAGAACTAACTCCCACACAGTTCACAGTGAACAACAAATGCCCACACAAACCAAACAAGTATAATTTTAAAAGAAATGAAGTCCCTTGTTAGTGCTACTGAGTGAAGAGGCTAAGACTAAATCATCCAGTATGGCCCCTTGCAAACGGTTTCCTTGATATCAAGCATGCACTTTAGAAATATCATCTACATATTTATTTTTAGCTGGGTTTTTAGAGCTAAAAATATGACAGTAATATTTTCTCAAAGTTCTTTAAACTGAAAACACATTACAATTCAAGTAATAAAGCCTGGGCACTTACACTCACCATGGAGGTCAGAGCCTGAGACTCCCAACAACATATGTGAGCAGTAGGCTCTTACCTGGCAAGCCAGTCCGTTCTTTGCTCTGAGCACATAACTGAAAGAGAGTTAACAACAAGTCCTCAGACGGTGGCATTAGCAAGCCTCCTCCTGCTGAGCTGAAGAAGCTGTGAACCACATCACAGACAAAAGACACTGAGGAGTCACTGTGTGCCGCTTCTGATAAATCCTTTGTTTTAGATAAAGTCTCATGAAGTTTAACAATAATTCTTTCAACATATACTTCTCCAATCAAGTAATCTACAAAAAAAAAAGAAAAAAAGAAAAGAAAGATACAGAAAATGAAGAGTATTAACAATGTATTTTGAAAATATCTTTCCCTGGGCTAGCAATCATGTAGATTTTTTTCTAATGTTTTGTACTTACTTTTTAAAACCACATATATATGTATGTATACACATAATTATATATATATATATATTAAACAACAAAAATATTTAAAAAGCCAACCTGCCTTCTAACACGTAAAAGCTCTCAAGTTTTAAAAAGCAATTTTAAAGTAAAACCCAGCAACCGACTATAAAATTCAAGAGTGGGCTACTTTATTATATTCAAAGAATTTTAAATCAAAATGAATAACATTATATATCTTGAGACATACCATATAATAAACACAATATTTATAACAAATGTAAGGTATGTGAGAAAATATCTCTTATCTCTACCACTAATATTCAAATTAAAAGTATGGAATGCCCCCAGGAGGCAGAAAGGATTACCAACCCTGCTAGAAGCCGAAACTGTATTCCCTACCGTTGTTAACGCGTTGGGATAATGCCAGTCTGAGCAGATTCCACTGTTCTGATGAGTGAGACTCGGAAGATATCGTGGATTCCAAGTCCTTACCACAAAGACAGTCTGCCAAGGCAACCAATTTCTCTCCAAGAATACTGCCTTTTAGCCAAGGAATTACTAAAGCATGTTTATCTGAACTAGAACATGCCTAAAAACCATAAAATTAAAGATTAGAAGCAAGATCAAAAGACATGTCCAGATTAGTGTGCTGATCCTACTGGCTCCCTTAATCCCGTGGCCCAGGCTCTCCCCACTGCTGTCTTCCTGCCCCCAGTAACCCTGGTGACAATCACTCCCCAGCTTTGTTACATTACCCCAACCACACAGATTCCCACACATCAAAATCCATACAAATCCCACCTGTTTTTCAAAATCTCCCCATCCATCCTAGCCCAAGACAAACTTTCTTCTCTCTGTCCAAGCCAACTACTTTTGCCTGACTTTCTAAAGCACGTACTGGGAAGCATTATTATATAACTATTTCATCTGTGTGTGTGTCTTGTCTTTCCAATAAGACTGTGAGTTCCTTGTCGACAGACACTGTTTTAAACTTCTTGGATACCTGCTACCAATTCTGAAGATATGTTCAAAGAACAATGAATAAACTCTGAAGACAGTTTATAAACGGCCTCTTAATGGTATATTTTTGTTCATTAGTTTTTCTAAAATTAAGGGACAATTAATATATAATGGCCAACTACTTCAATATTTAACAAAGCGGCTTTACATCCCCAGAATCTCTTAAACAGAGTACCTAGGGCCAAGTATCTAATGGTAACTTTTTTATTTTTGTTGAGTGGGAAGAGAGAAAAAAAAACTTGTAAATCCACCCCCAAAACCATGCTGATCCATGTTCCCAGAGCTTCTTTTGCTTTAAAGGCTGAGAAGAAAGGGTTTGCAACTTGGTTCATTTCAAAGCCTGAAAAAAAGAAAACCCAAGTGCACGTTGGGTAGTGACTAAAAACCGCTTATCTTTTATACTAAAAAATTAGACAATCAGAGCTAACATTTCAATCTAAGCCTTATCAATAAGCTAGCCTTATGATCTTTGACAAGTCTCTCAACCAACCTGGGCCCACTTCCTGATTTGTAGACCAACAGGTTTAATCTTCAGATTTCCCTCCCATAGAGAAAACAACTTTCTAAGTAAAATGTCTCTCAAGTTAGTGAGACATGAGTGTTAGAGTCACAGTGCATTAGTGCAGCTACTCAAAGACTCTATGCAGCTCTAAGCCAGGACAGTCAGAAGTCCCAGGAGCCCAGAACTGGAATCTTACAAACACTACTCAGGAAGACGCTCTTCTAAACAGATATGAGCGCCTACATGACCAGGCACATCCAGCTGATACCAAGTGGGTAGATACAGGTTTATTCTTTTCTTTTAAGATCTATTTATTTATTATACATAAGTACACTGTAGCTGTCTTCACACTCCAGAAGAGGGCATAAGATCTCATTACAGATGGTTGTGAGCCACCATGTGGTTGTTGGGATTTGAACTCAGGACCTTTGGAAGAGCAATCAGTGCTCTTAACCGCTGAACCATCTCTCCCGCCCCAATTTATTCTTTTCTTAATTTTAAAAAATTACATTTGTAGCATGTGTGTTTGTGTGTGTGCATGTGTGCCCAGGTATGGAGATCATAGGACAAACTGCAATAATTGCTTCTTTCCTTCAAGCACGTGGGTCCCTGGGATCAAACTCAGGGCACGGGCTCAGCAAGCACCGTTACCCACTGAGTCTGCATCAGTTGACTCTTATTAAACTACTGACTCTCTTTGTACTGATTCACAACCTATCAAGCAGCTACTCTAGCTCTTCATGTAGCTTGCTTACAGAATACTAAAGAAAAGTAATCGTGTGCCTGGAAGCTGTAATTCTCAGTAAACAGTCAAAACATAGTCTGCACTTACATTTTGTAAAAGGTAAACCGACTGGCAAACCTGGGAATTATATAAACATAATTGAAAGGGGGTTTTGTCTATTTATTTTTTCACTTTTTGTACTGCTACAAATCAAACCTGGGACCTCAAACACAGTTGGCAAGTGCTCTACCTTTGAGGTACAGTAACAACCATGATGTAGTTTCACAAAATGAAAAAGGTTGGGAAAATTAAACAACGATGTGACTATACTTTATAATCTCTGAACTCTACATAGAAATACAACGGGATTGAAGCATAGCTCAGTGATAGAATGCTTGGTAAGCATGTTTGAGGCTCTGGATTCAATCCCTAACAGAGCAAAATGGAATACAAGGAAAGAAATTATTAGGATAGTTAATTTTGTTTTGTGTTTTTCACTACCACTTTAAAAAAAGAAAAACACAAATTCATGTAAACTAAACAAATCATAAAATCTGCTCTAAGAGGAGGTGTTTTAAGTAATTCATTAGAAACATCTACTTAGCTATGCCATTTAAATCATCACTAGAAAAGAATACCAAAGCCTTTTGAAATTTTTCTGAATTGCATCCTTTGATTTCATCTGGTTCCTTTATTATCACTTTTCTTATAGCAAACTGCACAAGGCTGAGGCATTCTCACACCCTGCACAGCCCTCCACATCGGAAAAAGAATTTCCAGATGTTTACAGTCAGAACTAGAATCATTCACTTAATTTCTACAGACCTTGAGGAGCCCCCTTAGAACACCACACAACGCTGTCTCAACAGCTAAAAGACAAGTGGCTTCTTCAGAGCCGGTTCCTCATGAGACTAACAGTGGTGAGGATGTGCTCTATCAGACGCCTGACCACAGTCAGCATGAGACGAAGACTGGGGTTTCAATCTCTATATTCACACACAAAAATAGAAAAAGGAAGAACGGAGCGAGGAGGAGAGCTTAAAATACCTTTTCAATGACCTGAAGAAGAGCACTCCACTTCAGCTCCTCCTGAAAAAGACAAATGCACAAGCTTTGAAAACATGACGGAAGCTCTGCACATCCAAAACAAGCTGCCTCGCTGTAGGCAGTGCGGCTAAAGAACTCAATTTTTCTTTTTGGTTTTTTTTTGTTTTTTGTTTTTTGTTTTTTTTTTTCCCCCAAGACAGGGTTTCTCTGTGTAGTCCTGGCTGTCCTGGAATTCACTCTGTAGACCAGGCTGAGCTCGAACTCAGAAATCCGCCTGGGATTAAAGGCTGGGCCACCACTACCCGGCTAAGAACTCTCTTGTTATCAACCTTTTGTCCTTGTGGAACTCATCAGTACTTCCCAAGTTAGCGAAGACCATGCTGTCTTTAAATGACCCACACACAGCTGCCATGCTTATTCTCATCATGCCCCATAAGAACCTTTATAATAGATGACAGTCGTACCTTGGTTAGATCATCCAAGACTTCTTTCCTTTCCACACCACTGTCACAGCATCGAAGGGCACTATACAAGATGTCCACCAGGAAGCCCCCGTCCTCCTTCTGGCTCTCATTTAGCCAGCCTATCAATTTATGATATAAGAACTGAACTGCAGGATTTTTGTCTGCAAGTTTGGTTATTTCCAGAGGTTTGGCTTTGACAACATTCTTCTGTTTGTCACTAAGGAGAATTTTAAATACTTGGCCTGAGGAGAAGGAATCAAGCAGTGTAGAGAGAAACTGCAGGTGTTGCTCTGACTTCTGCTCATTGACAAAGCTAATGCTCACCTCTGCAAGTTTACAGACTAAGTCCTCCAGAGGTTTTTTCCTTAAAGGAGATACTGAAGATTTATTACTGAGAGAAGATTCAGCCCCTCTTTCAGAGCCTTCGCTGTTCTCTCCTTCTGAAGACACACATTTCTCATTCCCTTTAGGAGCTTCAGGTGTATCGATGGCAAACCTGACCTTACTATTTTTCTTTCTGATTGACTTCAGTGAGCTCGCTGGCTTCTGAAGGACCCCTACTAGGTTAGACACACCCAAAACAGACTTCACATTTGCTTCTGGCTCACTGATTTTCTCAATGCAGATCTCTGACAGTCTTTCCCAGAAATTTAGCAGAACATTCTCCAAGTTGTAGACAGTTTCAGCATCTTGGTCTACATCTGCTTTGGTTTCCCAAGAATTTAATGTTTCTGCTAAATGGGTAAACAGCGGCCCATGTTGCAATCCTGAGTCTTTGAGAACTGTATCAATAAATGGGATCAACTGAAAGAGAAGGAACAAATTTTAAATTTTAGTTTTCAAGAGAGTTTAAACAAAGTTAAAGCAGTATAAAGCCTCCTATTTGAGGAGCAGGGAGATGGCCCAGTCAGTAAAGTGCATGCCAAGCAAAGATGAAGACCTCAGTTCAATCCCCAAAATATATGTTAAAGAAAAAAGAAAAGCCAGTCAGACCCCTGGGTTCACTGGCCAGACAGCCTACCCAACAAATCTGTGCATTTCAAGCCTGCTACAAAAAGCAAGAGGAGCAGGGTGGTGGTGGCGGCGGACGCCTTTAATCCCAGCACTTGGGAGGCAGACGCAGGCGGATTTCTGAGTTCGAGGCCAGCCTGGTCTACAGATTGAGTTCTAGGACAGCCAGGGCTACACAGAGAAACCCTGTCTCCAAAAACCAAAAAAGCAAGAGGAGTGGAATCCTAAGAAATGATACAAGAAATCATCCTCTGGCACTCACACAGACACGCGCGCGCACACGTGCTCATGCGTGTCCCCTCTCTCTCTTTTTCTCTCTCTCTCATACACTTTCTCTCTTCCTCCCTCCTTTCCCTCCTTCCTCCTCCTATTTGGTCATAACTATTTTTCCCCTCATATATCTGAAAACAGTAACTCAAATATTTTCCAATCATTCACAAAGTTTGACAATTTCACTCTATTCCACCTCAATTTTGATGTATAATCCAATTTTCTTTGTATCTTCTAAGATCAATTGGTTTTTGCATTTTTCTCACTTAATTGAAAGATACAAAAAAACATACAAGACTAGAAGCCTGCCAGGTGAAGTGGTATATACCTGTAATTCCAGCCCTGGGGAAGTGGAAGCACTTGGCTTCCTTAACACGCATATTGCTTGGCTACACAGGAAGTTGATGGCTAGGTCAGGCTACATAAGACCTTGTATAAATAATAAATAGACTGTAGTCATTTGAAAGATAATTGGAGCACTTAGGCACCAAAAATTCAGAATACTTTTCCTGAATTAGAAAGGTAAAAGATGGAGCCAGATGGAGCTCTACAAAGTAAGTTCCAGGACTGCCAGGACTACACAAAGAAATCCTGTCTCAAAATCCTGGAGAGAAAATGAAAGAAAGAAGGAAGGAAGGGAGAAAAGGAGGGAGGGAAAGAGGGAAAGAGAGAAAGGAAACAAAAGAAAGAAAGAAACAAAGAAAGAAAGAAAAAAAGGAAGAAAGAAAGAAAGAGAGGGGGAGGGGAAGCAGGCAGGCAGGTAAAAGATGGTAATGGGGCTAGAGAGATGGCTCAGTAGTTAAGAGCATGAATTGCTTTTGTAGATGTCTACAGTTCAGTTCCCAGCACCAATAACAGCTACTTTACAACCACCTCTAACTCTAGCTCCAGGGGATTTGAATCCTTCATCTAGATCATCAGGTGCCTACACTCACACAGGCATATAGCCACACCCCACAAATACACATAAAATCTTTAAGAAAGAGAGAGACAGCTGGACAGTGGTGGCACATACCTTTTTTAAAAAAAATAAGATTTACTTATTTTATTTATATGAGTACACTGTCACTGTCTTCAGATACACCAGAAGAGGGCATCGGGTCCTACTGCAGATGGTTGCAGCAAACATGTGTTTGCTGGGAATTGAACTCAGGACCTCTGGAAGAACAGTCAATGCTCTTAACCACTGAGCCATCTCTTCAGCCCCCAGCACATAACTTTAATCCCAGTACAGCAGAGGCAGGATGAAGTCTGAGTCCAAGGCCAGCCTGGACTATAGAGCTAATTCCAGGACAGCCAGGGCTAAAGAAACTCTGTTCCGAAAAGCCAAAGAGAGAAAATCTAAGATATTATCAAATATACAGGCTTCTAGAATCACAGAGCCTGCCCTTATCTCATAGTCAAATAGAACTGTTCATAAAAGGATAAATACATATGAGCATTTTAGAAATAACAAGATTATTATTGAATAATTGAAACCTCACTACACATCACCAAAAGCACCATGTAACTTTTGTTTTGCACTGTCTCTTTATAAAGAAGTCAGGGATTGGGTTGGAGAGATGGCTCAGCGGTTAAGAGCACTGACTGCTCTTCCAGAGGTCCTGAGTTCAAATCCCAGAAACCACATGGTGGTTTCTCACAACCTCACAACCACCTGAAATGAGGTCTAACGCCCTCTTCTGGTGCAGCTGAAGACAGCTACAGTGTACTTATAAATCTTTGGGCCAGAGGGAGCAGGGAAAGAGCAGGGCTGCCCGGTATTAGTGGGGTCCTAAAAGTCAATTCCCAACAACCAGATGAAGGCTCACAACTATCTATACAGTTACAGTGTATACACATATACATAAAATAAATAAATAAATCTTTAAAAAAAAAAGAAGTCAGGGATTTAAATCCAGAGACAGGATATGGTAGATTAGTCTATGGATATTACAATAACAACTGACAGTATAGAACTTTTATTTATACAGTCAGAAATATACTATTCAAGGCTGGAGAGATGGCTCAGCAGTTAAGAGCTCTAACTGCTCTTCCAGAGGACCTGAGCTCAATTCCCAGGAACCACATGGTGGCTCAGAACCATCTGTAATGGGGTCTGATGCGAGCAATGGTGTACTCGTATGCATAAAATAATATTCAACGTGTAAACATTAAAGTGAAGTCATTTGGAAGGCTTACTACTAAAAACCGTCAAGAGGACACTGTGAGCTTGAGTCCTTGTGTGCAAAGCCGGCTGACTGGCAGACGCACCTGCTCGTTGATAAGCATCTGCACCATCTCCTCCTCGCCTAAGTTCTGTTGCATTATAAACCGGAAGCATTCAAAAAATGCTGAGATGACAGCTGAGCACTCAGAAGAGCTCGATTTGGTCCTCTCTGTTGACAGCCTAGGAAATAATAATTGAGGATTATTCTTCCAAGAAGAAAAGAAGAGCTCAAAATCAAAAAAGACATTAAAAAGGAATCGTACTGAATAGACCTTAAAGTCAAATTCTTGAAACTAAAAAGAGCAACCAAAAATATTATAGCTGATGAGAATGTGAATGTCAAGAATTAGAAAAAGAACTTATTTTCAAACCTATGAAAGAGGAAACATGCGATTATGATATTTAAAATGTGATATCTAATTATTAATGTTTAATTATTAATTATAACAATTAGTTATAATTATTAATTATCATAATTGATCATGATAAAGTCTGCATGTCATTCATTGAACAATAAATGCGGTAAACTTTTTCAAAGTGTTAAACAGAAGTAACTTTTTGGAACCTGGGACCTGGACCTCACACATGCTTCTAGGTGGTGAGTCACATCACAGATCTTCAGCAGCTCTAACATGGATTTGGGCATCTATATCTGTCAATATGAAAATACTATGACTCATTTAGAATATGGTCATTTCCATATTCTAATACTCACTTCCATCTAGACACTTAACTGTTTTTATCTTTGTACAGGATACTACCACAAAAGCTTGGACAGTTTTCAAAAACAGAACTGGGTTGGCTACAGTCCAGTCCTATAACCCCAGTCCCCTAAGAGGCTGCAGTCCAGTCCTATAACCCCAGTCCCCTAAG
>NW_022196894.1:84725345-84730108 GCF_008632895.1 Mastomys coucha
ATAACCCCAGTCCCCTAAGAGGCTGCAGTCCGTGTCCTATAACCCCAGTCCCCTAAGAGGCTGCAGTCTGTGTCCTATATAACCCCAGTCCCCTAAGAGGCTGCAGCTGCAGCTGAGGCTGAAACTCTTTTGCGCCCAGCCCAGCCTAGACAACCCTGCAGCACTCTGCCTTGCTCCCTCATTCCTATTTCTCTGAAAGCTTGAAGTGTTTAACAAACAGAAGAAAAAAAATAGCAAAATTCAAATTGGAAGGAAAACTATGAGAATAAAAGCAAGAAAAATCCCTTTTGCTTTTAAAAACAAGATTTAGGCTGGGAAGATGGCTCAGTGAGTAACAGCACTTGTCATGAAGTCTGAATATCGTGTATGAACATGTAGGTCCAATCCCTAGGACCTACATGACAGAAAGACAGAAGAGGTTCCTGCAACCCGCACTCTGAACCTCATAGATACACACACACACACACACACACACATACATACATACATACCCACAATGACACACGTGCACGTGTGTGTGCAAACATACATACACCATGACACTCACAATAAACAATAAACGTAATTTTTAAAGTAAAAAGAAATATATTTGCTTACCCGGTAACTAGAGAGGTGAGAAAGTTTTTGAAGAAGTCCAGCTTTGGCTCTGTGATGGACTGAGGGAGTTTGCTGATGAATGGTAAAAGATAAGGATATATAACAGCAGCTAGGCCCCGGCCACCCTCACGGATCATGGCTGTCAGCTTGGGAAACACACTTTTTTTGGCATTTACATGAAACCAACAGTCCTAACCAAAAAAGAAAAAAATTTATAACAGCAATTAAAAATTGTAAGCATGTTCACAAGAAGAGAAAGCAAATCTCAAGAATAGGAATCACATCACCTGGCAGTGGTGGCAATCCCAGCACTTGGGAGGCAGAGGCAGGCGGATTTCTGAGTTCGAGGCCAGCCTGGTCTACAGAGTGAGTTCCAGGACAGCCAGGGCTACACAGAAAAACCCTGTCTTGAAAAACCAAAACCAAAACAAACAAACAAACAAACAAATATAAGAATTAAGCAGGGAGTGGCACAGCACACAATGTGCCCAACACTTGGGACACTGCATACACAGGCTGCCCATACAGTTATTGCCATGTAGCAAGACCCTGCCTCTAAAAAACCAAAAATAAGGCCAAACATGGTAGAGCCCATCTTTAACTCCAGCACCCAGGAAGAAGCAAGTGAGTCTGTTTCAATTCAAGGCCAGCCTCGTCTGAGTTCTAAGCCAGCCAAAGTGACAGAGAGAACCTGCCTCAAAATTAATTTTTAATTTAAAATATTTTAACTAGCAAGGTATTAAAATCTGTCGCTACAATTAAAATAAAACTCCTAAAAATTAAATGCTACATATAATAATCACATATTTGCTATGTTAACAGGAAGATTATTTAAAACATTTCTAGAAAAGCTATTTTCTTAAAGAAATAAACATATTTGTGACTCAGAAATCCTTCCAGAGGCACAATAGCCAAGCAAGCAGAACTTAGACAAACACTCCTGCATGCTGAGACTGGGTTCTAAAGTTACTGAGCCACAAAGCGAGAGTAAACCAAAGGCCATAACACTGTGACCCAAGACTCATGTTCTCTTCATGGTACCATAGCCACTCAACACTGCTGTGCTTCCCTGAGGAGATCCAAAATCCATGATGTGAGAAAGTAAATGAATGTTTAAAAAAAAAAAAAAAAGCCAGACAAGGGACAAGGTGCCCCGCAACTTTAGTCCTCACACTCTGGAGGCAGATGCGGGTTAAGAGGGCAGCCTGGTCCACAGAGTACATTCCAGGATCCAGGATGCCAGGACTATGTACAAAGACTATACCTCAAAATAAATAAATAAATAAAAAATGAGGGAAAGAGAAAGGAAAGGCAAGGAAAGAAATGAAAAGGTGTCTGGAAGAGAGTATAACATTTGTGCCACTCACGGCCAGTCCAGCATGCTGAACAAGTTTTTGGATTTTTCCAGTGAGTTAGTTGTATTAGACAGGACAACATAATGTTCTCTCTCATGTGGCATTTAGGGAAGTGTGCCTCCCTTCCATACCTCAATAGTTGTGAGTGTGTAGAGCACAGCTTCCCAGAGAGCTGGGCAGACCACAGGGTCACTGTCATCAATGCTGAGCAGGACAGACGGGCTCACTTTGGCAGCTTCCTCTTTCATGACCTGGGGCACATGCTGGCACAAAGCAGAAACTAACTCAAAATACGCTGAGCGGACCTAAAAGAACCAGAAAGTGGGAAGAAATGAGAGCCTATAGACAGTGGTGAGTGCTCATAATTTCCTGTTCACATAACTGAAGGCACTATATAAAAGTAACCTTTAATCTTAAAAAGTAACAATCTGAAAACACTCAGAATCAGCAAGGCAGAATACAGAAAGAATATAATTTTTAACAGAAACCCTATTTAATGGCAGCACCCTTCACTTGAGGTTTCAAACCATCAAACAACATTAGCCACAATGAACACAAAGAAAAGCAAGCATGGCAAAATGTAAGATTTAAAATTAATCATCTACAAACTTCATTAAAAGTGCTTATCTAAAGAACCTAATCCCAGTATTTAGGAGGCAGAGGCGGGCAGATCTCTGTGAGTTCACACAGCCTGGTCTATAGAACAGATCCCAGGACAGCCTGGGCTACACATAGAAACTAGGTCTCAAGCAAACAGCAATAACAAAAGTGTTCTATCCTTTTTTTAAGATAGAAGACCATAAATCTGAAAAAGCATAATTCCCAAGACAAAAATTTATTAATCTAATACATTTAAATTTAAAGCTCAAAGGCTATATTACATCTAATGTTTCCCAATAACTCAGTTCACATACTGAAACTTAATATTGCTGTATAGAAGTAATTAGGTCTTGAGCATATTACCTTATAAATGCTACTAATAATTGACAAAAGAAAGCTCAGCACAGTGGCAATATGTCTTTAGTCCCAGTACTCAGGATGCAGAGGCAGGTGGATCTCTGTGAGTTCAAGGCCAGCCTATCTATATAGCTAGTTCCAGAACTACAGCAAGTTCTAGTTCCATGGTGAGACGTTCACAAAAAACAAACAAACAGGGGCTGGAGAGACGGCTCAGCGGTTAAGAGCACCGACTGTTCTTCCAAAGGTTCTGAGTTCAAATCTCAGCAACCACATGGTGGCTCACAACCATCTGTAATGAGATCTGATGCCCTCTTCTGGACTGTCTGAAGACAGCTACAGTGTATTTACATATAATAATAAATAAATCTTTAAAACAAACAAACAAACAAAAACACCAGTAAAACAAAGCAGTAAGACAATAATTGCACAGAAGGGCTTGAGGGAGCAAGGCTGCCTTTCTGCCCTTCCATGTCTTCTAACAGTCACAAGGACCCATCTTTGAAGCATAAATCTATGTGGTGGTTTGAAGATGCTTGGCCGAGGGAGTGGCACTATTTAGAGGTGTAGCCTTTTTCGGAGGAAGTGTGTCACTGTGGACATGGGCTTTAAGACCTTCCTCCTAACCACATGGGAGTCAGCCCTCTCCTAGCAGCCTGCAAATGAAGATGTAGAACTCTCAGCTCCTCCTGCACCATGCCTGCCTGGATGCTGCCATGTTCCTGCCTTGATGCTAATAGCCTGAACCTCTGAACCTGAAAGCCAGCCCCAATTAAATGTTGTCCTTATGAGAGATGCCTTAGTCATGGTCTGTTCACAGCAGTAAAACCTTAACTAAGACAACCCACCTTTGAAAAAATAATCCCTAATAGAACATCTGCTAGAATATTTATATTGTCTTTTAAAAAGCATTTTTAGAGTTACTTTATTCTACAGTATGAGTGTTTTGCCTGCACTATGTATGTGCACCATGTACATACCCGATACCTGCAGAGGCAAGTAGCGGCCACAGTTAAGGGTGGAGGCTGTAAGAGGGTGTTAGATCCCCTAGAACCAGAGTTGCCTATAGTGTGTGCTACTGTGTAGGTTATGGAAATCGAACCCAAATCCTCTCCAAAAGCAACAAGAGCCCTAAACTACTCAGCCATCTTCAGTCGCCCCCACCCCAACTCCCGGTCCAGGACAAACCATCCTCTATAACTGTGAGACATGAATTTCTACTGCTTTTGAATTACCCAACTAAGGCTATTTTGTTTGAGTAGTATGAACAAAACATACTACTCAATACTGTATGTATGGAGTAACATACATAAGTGCAGACAAAAAATTCATACTGTAAAATAAAATAACTCAGGGGCTGAAACAAGTAGATTGAACACAATGAGTGAAGCAGAAGACTGAATAAAAGAACTTATTTGCCCACAACACCCAGAGGAAGCTCCACTCCCAGGCGCTCTGACACACCCAGGATCAGAGTCCTTGGGCTCAAGCTCTGCAGCCAGTCCCACAACACCCAGAGGAAGCTCCACTCCCAGGTGCTCTGACACACCCAGGATCAGAGGTAAGCAGGAACCAACATATGTTCCAACACTGGGAGTAACTGGGTCCAGCGAGACCAGGCACACGCCAGCCCAGTGACTCCGGTTCCTTCCGGCCTGTCTGGGTTAATGTTCTGAACAGACCTTGGGCACAAGCTCTGCAGCCAGTCCCACAACTCACAGAGAAAGCCACACTCCCAGGTGATTTAACAAGCCCAGGATCCCAGGATCACAGAGTCAGCTTGATACTGAGGAGTTCTGACACAACCAGGATCATAGGAAGGACAGGCTCCAGTCAGATTTAGCAAGGACAGGT
>NW_022196894.1:84731956-84751838 GCF_008632895.1 Mastomys coucha
AATTATCACAGCTAATGAACCAAATTCTTACCCTCTCCTAATGTCTGGGCCACCCTCCAAGCAGAACCTGTTCATTGAAACAGTTGGTGAATTACTTTATAGGTAGACCATCTTAATACCTATACCATTTCTTAAATGAATGTAACCTGTTCTCTGTGGGCTGAGAATGAAGTCACTCACTCAAGTCAAATAGCTTTGACCATAGCAGGAAGTCTGTAATGTAGCAGTAAAGTATCCAAAACTACAATTCATTTTTTGGTGCAGCAGAAGTATCAACTCTCAGCTTAGCTACGATGGAGGTAAAAATCCTTTGGTGATGTGAGGGTCATTGAAATACAGCCTTATTACATGAAACTCAATGTCTAAAAATTGTTCTTATTTTGGGCTTGTACCACAGTAAGAGCAGAGATTTTAAACTCTACTAAATACAAAACAAACAAAAAGACTTTATATATTCATGTTCATTTAAGAAAATACTAGTAGTGATGTATTATTTTTAAGTATACAGTTATTATGTTTGGAGTTATTTAAAATTTATATTGAGAAAAATGTATTTTTACTATTGCTGTAGATGAGCACCTACATAAGTCTGTTAAATTGATTGTTGTTTTATATCAAACAACTTTTATAATACTTATTTTTATTGTTATAACATTTTATAAATTTTAAGGAATATGACAAAAAAGATATTGTAGATATTGAAGGGGGGTCTCTGGGAGGAGCAGTGGTACAAAAGGGAAACAAAAATGTGATTCAATTATATTTAATTGAAATATGTTTTTAAATGTTAACAAATTCAGATAAATTGAAATCATGTAACTTTTCTCATCACAATGCAATAAAAGTTTTTTTAAAAAAAAGAACTTATTCATACACAGAAAATTGTGAAAAACACAGGAGACATACAAGATAAAATACAGGACATTTAATCTATAATTACTTGCAATTCCAAAGAAGAATGAATGAAATTAAGGAAATATCTGGAGGCAAAATATGAGAATTCCAGAGGCAATTAAATATCCCAATCCACAGATTTAAGAATCCTAATAAATCACAAGCAGGACCCATAAACGTGTGAAAGAAAATCCACACCAAGACAGACCATACTTAAGAATACGCCTTAAGAATACATAAAGAGAGCTGGCCATGATGATGCATGTTGTTAGTCCCAGCCTGCAGGAGACAGAGGCCAATTTACATAAGAAAGTGACAGGATGGACCTACTAAGTGAACAGAGAGTTCCAGTCTAATAGAGAGGCAAGTAAGACCACAGAGATGTGCCTGCATGACTGTAAACATAAACAGTAAACATGAGCATAAATGTAGTAAAATCAGGACGTAGTTATAGAAAGCTTTAAAACTAAAGCATTACCATACCTGAGGTACACTGTGTTTTCCATACTTCCAAAATTTATTCTGTGATAAAAGTGATTTAAATTTCTCCTCCAGAGAATCGAGCTCATTGTTAGGTAAGAAGCAGAGCAACCTCTTTAGTGCCAACAAAGAGCATGTCACAACTCGGTGGAATTTGGCCTCTCTCTCTTCCTCTGGAACAGTTCTAAATTTAAAACATAAACAAGTTAGATTGCAAAACAGCCAAACTACGTATGTGGCACCTTTATACTGTTTTATTTATTTATGTACATTTTATTACCAGCTACCTTATTTCTGTATCTTTTCCCCAAACAAACATCTTTCAAAACCCATAGAATGTTTTGTGCCTATGTGTCTATGCCACGGTGGGTGAGTGTGTGTGCGCATGCTTGCGTGTGTGCATGAGAGAGCTGGACATCAGAGGACAACCTGGGGGAGCAGTTTCTCTCCTTTCTCCATGCTGGTCTTAAGGACTGATAGCAAGTGCATGCACCCACTAAGCCATCTGGCTAGCCCACAGGTAAATCTTAATCACACATTCTGCAACTAAGTAATCCAAAAAAAAGCACAGGCAAAGCCAGCAGCACCAAGTGAGTGAACAAGCACTCTGTTCTCTAGAGCACGCTAGGACTTCTTCCCTCAAGCAGCTTAAAAGCTTGCTTACAATATTTCTTTTTTTAAAGAATTGCTGATTTATTTATTTCATGTATATAAGTACACTGTAGCTGTCTTCAGACACACCAGAAGAGGGCATCAGATCCCATTACAGGTGGTTGTGAGCCATCATGTGGTTGCTGGGAATTGAACTCAGGACCTCTGGAAGACAAGTCAGTGCTCTTAACCACGGTGTACTCATATACATAAAATCTTTCAAAAAAAAAAAAATTAAACAGTAAAGGTAAATGAAACATTTTTACTACTCTTTTTACAAAACTATTTACTAACAGTTTCAAGTATGCCAGACGTTAAAATAGTTTCTGCTAAGACCTCCAAAAAGTTAATTAAAAAAATAACAAAAATAACAAAAAACAAATCTAGAAGGTGCATGCCTGTAATCCCAGCACTCTGGAGGCAGAGTCTGGTGGATCTCTCTGTGTTCTAGGCCAGCCTGGTCTATAGAGTGGGTTCCAGGACAACCAAAGGTACAAAGAAAAACCCTGTCCTGATAAACCAAAAGAAAGAGAGAGAAAAAAAAAACAGTAAAATTCTTTCTAATAAAACTACATATGTATCTCAGAAAATTCAAATTTAACAGCCAGCCAAAGTTCAGGGAGGCACTCTCTGAGGTAATGTCACCTGCTTTTGGAACTCCTGAAAACATGCCACACTGAAATTATCTATCCAAACCAACAAAGTGAATGCCTGGTGTACATTAGTTAGAAACAACGTGACTTACTGAGGGTCACTGAGTGTATCACGAGTTTCTTTCAGAAGATGATCCTGTAGCACCTGGAGGGGGAAATCACCAAAGCCTTGAGAGGTTATGGAACCGACAACCGGTTCCATAGCAATCAGATGGAGGAAAACCCACCTTCTAAAACTTCTCATACCTTTAACCCAGACACGCAATTTCTGACATCACAACTAACATGTCTAAATGTTTGCCCATTTTTGTCTTCCTGTCTATTCCCTGCATTGGCTGTACTGTGATAAAGACAGGGAAACTTTCCTCTAAATACTTGTAGCTGCTTGTCAACCATCATTCCCACTAGAGCTGATGATCAGGCCATCAGTCTGAGAGACAGAGTAGGATGTGTTTCCCTTTCCCATCTCCAGCCCACAGAGAACACACACTGTACACACATGCAGGTCAGGGACAGCTGTGGAGTCGGTTCTCCCTCTATAGCTTTGAGGATTGTAAGAAATAAGTCAGGGATTCAGGCTTACATGGTGAGCACTTTACCCACTGAGCCATCCTGCCAGCTCCTCCATACCTTTTGAGGTTATAGGTATCTTTTATTGATTGTGTATGAGAGAGACCCACAGTTTGTTTCTTCTTGACACATTTACAAGAGCAGGTGAAAGAGCTACCACTGGACGCCTGAGAGCCCTTAGACAACTGAGAAACACGTACAGAATGACTCCAAACACTCACACTTGTAATTTCTTCTTTACAAAACGCTATGGCTTCAGGTTGCTTGCTTGGAGGGAAAGCTGCCTCAAATGCATCTTTTGCTGCCAGTGCAGCTGGTGGATATGTATCACACTGAGCCATCAGCCAATACCCCATGACACTTTTTAAATAGGGAGCTAAGTGCTTCTTTACTTTAAGGATAAGTCTTTCGAAAGCTTGCTGCGTTGCTTCTCGAACGCGGCGATCATGATCCTATTGAAAGCAGAAATGTGATTTAAGAACAAGTACTAATATTTGTAAATATTCTACAATGACTCACAGTAGTAATTCATCTATGTAACAATAACTTCTGAAAGATTAGAGGGAAACTCAGCAGGAGAGCACATGTTTTAGGCTAACAATGCCCTGAATTCAATCACAAGCCAGAAAAAAAGAGAAAAAGAAAAAAACTTGCTTTGAAATATTGCAGATGCCAGGCAATGGTGGCACACACCTTTAATCCCTGCACTTGGGAGGCAAAGGCAGGCAGATTTCTGAGTTCGAGGCCAGCCTGATCTACAAAGTGAGTTCCAGGACAGCCAGGCCTATACAGAGAAACCCCATCTTGAAAAAAAATAAAATAAAATAAAATTTTAAAAAAATGAAATATTGCAGATTTAGGGTTTTTTACTGACAATCATGTAAAATAATTTCATATGAAATATTTTTCCTTTTTCCCCTTTTCCAGTGAGACTGTATCCAAGATAGGTTCAAAGACAGAGTAATAGAAGGAACTCATTCTCAATCTTCTGTAGAAATACAGAGGGCAAACCCTCTCTAGAAATAAATCATAAATTATAATGCTTACAAGGGAGATTTTGCAGAAGATTCTTGGCCAGTATGGAAGAACCCCTTTGACAGCTTCTGTGTCTCTCTCTGTACACATAGTTCCAAATTCTTGCATTGCCTGAAAATAATTAACATCACCAAGGATTAACAGAAGTAACACGACCTACCAATTTTCTTCCTTTCATTCTGGGAACTTATTCTACTTTATTTAAAAGGAGAATGAATCATTTCTATCTGTGCCACAAAGAAACATGAAAAATTCTTTCACAGTCCACTACAGGAAAAACTTAACCTTTGACTTTTAGACTTTACCACAAACAAAGAAAACAAAGCCATGTGGTAGTGGGGCAGGCCTTTAATCCCAGTCCTTGGGAGGCAGAGCCAGGCAGATCTCTGAGTTCAAAGCCAACCTGTCTACACAGTGAATTCCAGGACAGCCGGGCTACACAGATAAAACCTGTCTCAAAAAGCCAACTAAACAAATATTAAAAGCATGGAGCTGAGCCAAGCATGGCATCAGCTATCCAAAAGCTGAGGAAGGTCTCTTAAGGCCAGAAACTTCAGACTAACTCAGCAATATCACAAGCAATATCACACTTCAAAAAAGAAGTGTGTGAAGAGATGGCTCAGCAGTTAAGGAACCCTGGTTCAGTACCAGGCACCCCATGACAACTCACAGCCGTAACTCCAGTTCCAAAAGATCCAACAACTTCTCTTGTCTCTTGGCCACACACATTGACATGGTACCCATACATTCAGGCAACACACTAAAATACATATACATACATTAAGTACGTACACACACACACACACACACACACACACACACACACACCCCAGCCAGGCATGGTGCCTCACACCTATAATTCCAATACTCAGGAGGCACAGGCAGGCCACAAATTTAAGGACAGCCTGGTCTACATATCAAATTCCAGGACATCAAGGGCTACCTAGTAAAATCCTAAAAATATCTAAAAATTGTTTAAAAAGTATATTCCTCTACCATGAATAACTGAATAGCCAAGATTCCAAAATGTGATTCAAAATGTTTCAGAGCAACAAACTAATTTATAACCCAAAAATTGTCAACTAAACTTATGTGTCAAAAAAAATCAAAAAATTACAACTGTAAAAAGTTCTATTGATAAATTACTACACAATTTTCTTCATATCAAATATACTTAATATTTATTCTAACAAAACTATGTTCTTAATTATTGTTTTTGTGAAAAATCAGAAAACTTGCCTTTAATTTTGTCGTAACATCTTTTTTGGAAAGTTTCCGTAGCACCATTCGGAAATCAGAGTCTACAAGACTGTCTATGTCTTCCGCTCCTTGAATAGCAGGAACATAGCCCAGGTCACTGTGAGATGTTCCAAAACCAATAAATCCAGGGACTGTTCCCTGCTCTTTGGCAAGGAGTTCTGCAGCTCGGCCACTGTTTGAAGGCTGATAAGAAAGCAAAACAAAGCCAAAAAATATCAGAACACTTTCTAACACATATATTAATTAAAAATAATTTTTTAAAAGATAATACTGTTTTGAACCACAGGTTTTGACTATGATATTCATAATATACAAATCCGCTAGTTCTGAAAGTTAGGGGATCTGCTGATAAAAGAGAAAACAAATATTTGAAATATACAAAGAAATTAATTCTTTAACTCCTTCACAAGTATATTCAGAATTGCAGGCTGCATTTTGCCCCTAGCTTACAATGTTCCCTGGAGATGAATATTTTTGTCATAACGGCCTATCAAAAAATGTTCTCACAACAACTGTAGTTTCCTAAACATAAGAACAACTCTTGATTGTTGGAGAGAGTCTCATGGAGTCATGCTGGCCTTGAACTTCTGACCCTCCTGCTTTAGTCTCCCAGGTGCTTAGGATTATAGGTATATGTCATTACTGGATCAAAACAAGATTTTGAAAACTGTAGTTACAACCCATTAGTGGCTGATAATATCAATATAATGGGCACTTATTAAAGAAAAAGAATGAAAATCTAAAGCCCCAAATATACATTTGCTTATGAAAAATTTAATTTCCATATACAACACAGACAGAATCTGCATACACATATATCCTATAATGACGTAAACTAATAAATAGGTCCAGTCTTTTTATTCACTCAACAAATTTTGTTCATCATACTGAGATCTAACACCATATCCTGCTAAACCGAATTCTTTGAGAATAAAAAAACCTCATTTCCAGCCGGGTGGTGATGGCAGCGGCGCACGCCTTTAATCCCAGCACTTGGGAGGCAGAGGCAGGCAGATTTCTGAGTTTGAGGCCAGCCTGGTCTACAGATTTGAGTTCCATGACAGCCAAGGCTACACAGAGAAACCCTGTCTCGAGAACACCAAAAAAAAAAAAAATTACAAACCTAAGGGCCAAGCAAAATGGCACAGCAGGTATGCCAAGCCTGAGGGCATAAGTTACATCCTAAGGCCCACATGGTAAAAGAAGAGAACTGATTGTCCTCTGATCTCATGCATATACACAAATAAATATAATAAGCACATTTTTAAAAATTAAGACTATTAGGCAAGCTGGACAGTCGTGGCACATGCCACTCAGGAGGCAGAGGCAGGTGGAACTCTGAGTTCAAAGTCTAGGCCAGCATGGACTACAGACAGTGTTCTAAGTCAGCCAGAATTATATGAAGAAACCCTGTCTCAAAACATACACGCACATGCACACGTGCACACGCGCGCGCGCACACACACACACACATACATACACACACACTCTTGCCCCTTTGGGGCAAGAATGAAAATCTAGTCTTTAAAGGGCTTTCCCTCAACCCCCAAGCACGAGGTCCTGGGTTTGACCCCAGAACCCATACAAAGAAGCCAAGTGTGGTTACACATACTTGTAACCCTAGTGCTGTGAAGATCAAAACATACTTGAGAACCTTTTTCTGTGTTTGACAGTTCTCATGTACTATACCTACATCTGTCCACTCTCTGTACCTGGATCTCTAAGGCTATTTTAGTTAGTGATTCTGAGTCCATGGTCTTCCATCACCTGTCTTCAACTTGGCAGGTTCATCTCCTACTAACTACTCTTATCCTACTTTACCCCCAGGCCCCCACCCTTCCTTTCTTGCCCGGGTCCCACCCTGACAATTAGGTTCCAGAGGAAGACACTGAATCCTCAATTGGGGCCAAAAGCTATAACTCTGGTAACTTAACTCTCTCTTGCTATTCAAGGAGGAAAATAAGAAAAAAAGACAGGACAGGACAGGACAGGACAGGACAGGACAGGAAAATCTCAGGCACATACAGGCAACACACATACTAGATGAAGCACAAAAGAGCTACACCACCAATTTACTGTTGTTCTTAGTTTTTATACCTTCTCAGGATAATTGATCATGTTTTTGAAGTTCATAGAAAGTTTGAGGCAATAGTTTAAATCATAGGTCCATAAGGCCTAAGGAGTTAGAGCAGAACTATTTACATGTCTTTCCATAAATTAAGACTAGCACCTGACTTAACATTTATTATCTGCTTTTTAGCCCCCCTTAAGCTCATTATAAGTTTAAAGCAAAGATTTTTGTCATAAGTTTGCACGGTTTTGTCAAGAGACCAATCATCTGCCTTGTGTCTTATCAGTTTGAAGTCTTATACAGATAAACTAGCCCATCATTTTTCTGTCCTTGTACCTACAATAAACTGCCCATTCTGAGTTTATGAACTTCAGTTACAAGACAGTGCCCTCCCTCATTTCTGACCCAGAAGGAGTGTTTGCCCAGTCTCTAAATCTGTTCCAAGCCCGTTTTCTTTTCCTAGTGCAATTAGCCCACCAAACACGAAGATTTACAGAGCTCTATCTGCGTCATTTTTTTCCCCATAGGTGGCTTGAGATTACTTGTATCAATTAGGGAATTCTATAAAATCATTATCTGGAATTATAAAATCATTAATTTATCTAAAGAGCATTATTTCATGAAAATACATCTTCATATTTGTTCTGGAGGAAATTGGCCCAATAGGGTGGGCTGATGCCCAGGAATCATTAGGGTATTTAATAGTGGCAGACAAGGCATATCAGCAGCGCAGAAGCATGGGATGCAGGAGGACCCTGCATCTCAGAGCACACCCATCACAGCCATGCAAAATGGTGGGCTATCTCCAGAAAACTCACTTGCTTGCCATAGCCTTTCCTAGATGGGTCCTGACACCTTCTCCCATTATTCAATACCCTAAATTCCACTCAAATTTTTCTAAGTATGATATATGCTCTTTCATAATTTAGTCTTCACATAATCTTTTCTCTCCATCTGAAAGACGTTCCTTTTCAATGCCCGACAAACTTCTAGTCATCCATTAAGACACCAGAGTTTACAATGTGCTTCTCCCTCAGATCAATCAGCACTCTCTTCTGTTCTCTCACACTTTCTATTCATGCATTCATGCCTATCTCCTAATTGCTTCATATGCCATAATATTTTCTGATACTTCAAGAATAGTGATCAGAAGCTGTGTGGTGCTGCAAACCTGTAATCCCACAATCCCAGCACTTGAAGGGGAAGTGGGAGAATCAGAATGTTAGGGCCAGAATCAGCTATATAATGAGATCAAGTTCAGCCTGATTGACACATGAGACCCAGTTTCAAAACAAAGGAAAGAGCAGTTAGCCATCTTAGTGGCACAAGCCAGAAATCCCTGCACTAAAGAGGCTGAAACAAGAAGATCACAAGTTTGAAGCCAGCCTAGGCTACATAAGAAGTCTCAGATCAAGTTATACTACATAGTAAAATCCCATCTCAAAACAAACAGCCAAAACAACAAAAGATATGATCTACTAAAATCTACAAATATATATGGCTCCCAGCACTTTTTTCTATTGAACAAATGATACTTTTAAGTTCAAGTCCAGGCCCAGCAAGATGGTTGGTTCAGAGGGTAAATGCATTTGCTAAGCAAGCTGTCAGACAATCTTGACTTCCATCCTGGGAACCCACAAAAAGAGAAAGGAGAGAATGGGCTCCAGAAACTAGTCCTCTTTCCACCCCAACTCTGAAGCTTCCAGGCTACATGAATTGAAGCAAGTAAACTTCTCTAAACTTCAGTTAGATCATCCTTAAAATGAGGTAAGAGCAATCAATTCACTCTTTGTCATTTGTGATCCCAACAGTAAGTTTCTAAAGTACCACAGTAATAACTGATCCCAGCAAGAACCATCTAAGGGTGTGGAACTCTTTAGGGATAAGCATATTTAACCACAGACCACAACACCACATATTTCTTATTACCCAATGGAAACATATAACTTCACAATGCTCAATATTAAGCAAATGCCATTGAGAACAGAAAAACAAAACAAAAAACAAAGAACAAAATGGAAAAAAAAAAAAAATCACCCTAGTATACAAAGCTAGTTCCAGAACTAGCTTTCTCTGGAGCTACCCAGAGAAACCCTGTCTTGAAGGGCAAAAAAGTATTGTACACTTCTGGTATGATATACTGAAAGTAGCACCATACAAAGCATTCTGGTCAAAAAATGGCTTAACTTGAATTGATAGAAGGAAACAATTTGATAAGTCTAAACAAAGCAAACCAATAGCCAACTATTCCTTGTTATTATGACATAAAAGACACACTCATTTAGGATGCAGGAAATGAGAAACTGTCTAAATCAAAAGACTTAAATGTATCCTTTAAGTGTTTTTTTTTTTTTTAATGTGTCTTTAAATGTATTCCCTGCCAAAGGAAACAAGTGATACTTGACTGAGTCAAAAATGCTTTGAAAATGTTATTAACTTAAAACATTAAGTCAGCTGGGCAGTGGTGGTGCATGCCTTTAATACCAGCGCTTGGGAGGCAGAGGCAGGCGGATTTCTGAATTCGAGGCCAGCCTGGTCTACAGAGTGAGTTCCAGGTCAGCCAGGGCTACACAGAGAAACCTTGTCTCAAAAAACAAACAAACATCTCGAAAAAGAAACAAACAAATTTATAAATTACGAGATGAAAATGAAATGTGGACAAATACTAACAGCTGGTGACTCTGTAAATATGGAGATTTCTGGGCTTGGCACATGTCTTTAATCCCAATACTCTCAAGGCAATGGAAAGTAGGTCTAAATTATTGGTCGTCTACATAGCTGAATTCCAGGCCAGGCAGAGCCTCACACAGGCAGAGTTACAAAGTAAATGGTCTCAAAACAAAACAAAAGGCTGGTTGTGGTGGCACACACCTTGAAACCCAGCACTCCTAGCCGGGCGGTGGTGGCGCTCGCCTTTAATCCCAGCACTTGGGAGGCAGAGGCAGGAGGATTTCGGAGTTCGAGACCAGCCTGGTCTACAGAGTGAGTTCCAGGGCCGCCAGGGCTACTTAGAGTAACCCTGTCTTGAAAAACCAAAAAAGAAAAAAAAAAGAAAAGAAAAAGAAAAAGAAAAAAAAGAAACCCAGCACTCCAGAGGCAGAGGCAAGAAGATCTCTGGGAGTTCGAGGCCAGCCTGGTCTACAGAGAGTTCCAACACAGCTGGGGCTACTTGAAGAAACATTATCACATACACACATACACACACACACACACACACACACACACACACACACAGAGCTGGGGCTGCACCAAGAAACATTATCACACACACACACACACACACACACACACACACACACACACACACGAAGATTTTAATTCTAATATTCTTGCCCTAAAACAATGAATAAAGTTTTTATGCTGTGACAATTCAACGAAAATGCAAGAAAAGCACTTAACACGGTAATTAATCTACTGTGATCATTATGTTTTGATACTGAAATCACTAAGGTTAACTGACTCAGAAATGGTGGACCGCGTGTGATCCATTAGAATAAAGGCAGCAGAGAAACACCTGCCTTTAAAATGCTTATAAAGCAAGGTAGTAATTTGCATGGCACTCAAGTGTTGTTACCACAGTGAACAGCTACATTAAAATAGGGCTGCTACCGGAGGAAGGGCGCATTCAGGTGTCTAGAGCCACCTAACATATGGCCCATCCGGAGCCTGCCAGACCAGGCCAAGTTCGTGGCAAGTTCAGGGTGGCCAGAGTGAAGCAAGAAAAGCGAGGTGAGCTTGAGGCCAGAGATCCAATGGGGGACACCGACCTGACAGCAGGCATACCACCTACAGGCCTTGGCAAGGAAGGACGGGGAAAGCCACTGGATATCTCCGAGCAAATGAAGCCCACGCTTGTTTCTTCCCACAGCTCCTACACAAGCTCGGCCACCCGGGGAAAGACCGCCCGGGTGCACGCTGACACCGTTTCCCGATGACACCTCCCAGTGCGCGCTCCGTTTCACAGATCCGGCGTGAAACGTCGTTTGGGTCCCAACTCCTCGACCTGCCACCCGCGGGGACGCACACACGGGGAGGTCACACGCCTCCCTCACGGCCCTCTGGATACCCGGGCCGCGGGGCTACGATCGCGGGACTCACCCTCAGGTTCCCCTTAGTCCGCTGCTTGTTCTTCCCGCCCATGGTGGCGGGGGCAGCGGAGCTCTCGGTCTGCAGAGCCGAAGTTGACTCGGCCGGGCCACAACTTCCGGTCGCTCGCGCCGGAAGGGGACTCCTTGTAGCCACTTCCCCGGAGCCCTCCCAGCCTTTTTGCTTCCTACTTCCGCTCCCGCCTCCCCGTCAGGACTCTGGCCATCTGCTGCCTGAAACGTCACAAAGAAAAAACACGCCTGCGTGAGTGGCGTCACGGCTGACCAATAAGAAGCCAGTCCTGAGCCCGTGGCGCCAAACCGGTCCTAGGTATTTGTAGTGGAGAGATCTCCTTCCTAGTGGGTGGGAATTTGACTTCAGCTACGTTCTCGCACAAGATAGCGTTAGGATGATATGGATGCAACTGTGCTAAACAGTACTAAAGGTAAAGAAAGTGATGCGATCATTCGCAGGAAAAACAGACTCTCAAGCCCGTGACTAGAGAATCATATTCTGCGTTTGACAAGATTCGCACTCCCGCTAGAATTTGGATACTGTTTTACGCTATATTCTATGTAGAGCTCTCCCTGTTTTTTCATACAAAAGTGAGGCAAGAGTTAGTTTAGTTAGGCCATGGGAAAGAGCCTATATTAAGTTGAGCCAAACTGACAATATCCAACAGATATTGATAATGTCAAACTTTGGGTGCAGCTCATTGGTAGAGTACTTGCCGAACAGACACAAAGGTCTGGCTAAATCCCTAGCGGCATACCCTCAAAATCCTCCAAATTTATGAACATCAGTGAGCTAATATTACATGTCTTGATGTAATGCAATAGAAAGTATTCAAGACCTATTAAGTATTCTTGAAAAAAACAAAGCCGAATCTAGCTGAGCTTCAGATTAATTTACAAAACACTGAAGATCATTTAAAATGGCAGTGGCACAGCTAAAGAATTTGGAATGTGGAAAATTCTACACCCTCCCCCATGGTTTCATTAACAAATACATTGACAGGGATTAGGAAAGAATACATTTTAAAAGACCTAAGACAAATCTTTCAAATATAATGTATATCTTGTTTGAATCAAATTATATGCCAATTAAATGAATGTGAATTTAGATTGGATTTTCTTTTTATTTTAAGAATTTATTTTAAGTGTGCGTGTGGGGGCAGAGGGGGTGTGTTGGCGCTCATGCACTCATGGAAGCCAGAAGAGGGTATTTTATCTCCTGGAGCTGAAATTTCTGGCCTTTGTGAGCCACTTGATACAGGTGTTTTGAACCCAACTTGAGTCTTCTGCAGGGAGGATTCATAAACCTTTAAACTTTCTCATTGCATTCAAGTACTAATAAAGTAACATCTCAAACATTTTTGGGAAAATGTGGCTGTTTGAGGAAGTAACTAAATATCTATTGCATGCCTCCCTAAAAATGTTAAGCCATAAGGGCTGGAGTTCAGTGGTTAAGGGGTTCATAAAGGTTCAATCGTTAAGAGTGCTTATTACTCTTCCAGAAAACTCAAATTCAGTTTCTAGCTCTCTTGTCAGGCACCTCATAACTACCATATACAAATCCAGTTCTGGGGGATCCAACACCCATGCACACAAATATAAAAGCAAATCTATTTTTAATGAAGCCATAAGATATTGCATAGGGATGCACATATATGCCAGGAAAGTACAAAGAAATATGAGAGTGCTATACACTTGCAAGGGACGGCTCAAACTAGCAAAGACCAGGAATGTGACCCTCAACAGCACAAGAGTGGAGACTCTAATAACCTTTATTTCTTAAACTGGTGGTAACTCTATGGCTATTCACTGTCTTATTCTTATAACTTTTCTTATACAATGTATAATGTATCTTGGAGCCCAGCAGTGGTGGTGCTGCATTCCTTTGCTCCCAGCACTTAGGGCGCAGAGGCAGATGGCTCTATAAATCCTAAGTTTGCTTTACAGAGCAAGTTCCAAGGCTAAACAGTGGAATCCAGTCTTAACGAAAATCAATCAATCAATTAAATTTAAAAAAATCTCCATGCACACTAAAAATCAAATGAATAAAAACAGAGTGGTGAGAGGGGGGGCTGGAGAGATGGCTCAGTTGTTAAGAAGATTGACTGCTCTTCCAGAGGTCCTGAATTCAATTCCCAGCAACCACTTGGTGGCTCACAACCACTGGTAATAAGATCTGACACCTTCTTGTGGGGTCTCTCAAGACAGCTACAGTGTACTGTGTATAATAAATAAATCTTTGGGCCAGAGGGAGCAAGGACTGAGTGAGTGGGGCCTACCAGAGCAAGCAGAGGTCCTAAAACAATTCCCAACAATCACGTGAAGGCTCGAAACCATCTACAGTGTACTCATATACATAAAATAAATAAATCTTTAAGGAAAGAGAAGAAAGAGAGAGAGAGAGAGGCACCAGGACACATAGGCATGAGACACACCTCTACCTTCATCTCCACCCATACTCCCACTCTTCCTTGGACCAGGGGAACAGGCTCTTCCAGATAGCATAACAAGGAAAGGCCACAGCAATAAGGGAAAAATGAGGTCCGTCACATCCTATACTAACTAGATTCATTGTTCTTATAAATGGTCCTTATCCAGAAAGATCCTTGGGACTTTCCAAACACCTGTCTCGGCCAGAAACAGAATATATTATGTCTTTTAGGTGGCATGAGCTAAGCCTAGATCCATTGCCTCCTAACACAACACATGCCCCTCCATACTTCCTTCAAAATGGACCTTAAGAAGAATGGGCTCTGCTCTCCCTAAGCAAGCCTGAAATTCTATTTCAGACCCACCAAACGCGCACCTCTTCTGCCTTTCTGAAATCCTAGAGGCCTCTAAAAGAACCCAGTTTGTGTGTGTTTGGATTATGAAGAGTGGTGTTAATAGGATCTGGAGAGTGACATGACTGGGCACCTCTCTCCTAAGCCCCATCTCCTCCCATATTCTAAAACCTAACATGATACTACACTTTTCATGTATTATGCTGGCTAAACAGCAGCAAGCACTGGTGACAATATAATACAGAGGGAAATTTTAAAGCATCTTGATGTTCAGTTTCTCAATGTTGTTATGATGGGCCCAATGATGAGGGTATTCCATATGCTGTACCATAAGAGCATGTTTGGCCTTCATTTGCTTGAGATAAGTTCTTACTCGATAAACTAGGACGTCTTCAAATTTTCCACTCTCTTGCCTCAGCCTCCCAACCGCTGGCATCATAGGCTACCATGTTCATGTATTTTCAAATTTACTAATTTTCGAAAAGAAAGATTTCTTTTGGGGGGGCGGGGCAGTTTCAAGACAGGGTTTCTCTGTGTAGCCCTGGCTGTTGTGGAACTCACTCTATAGACCAGGCTGGCCTTGAACTAAGAAATTGCCTGCCTCTGCCTCCCAAGTGCTGGGATTAAAGGTGTGTGCCACCACTGCCCAGTGAACAGAACGATTTCTGAGGACCAGAGTCTCACCACGTGGTCAGGACTAACCTGGAACCCACTATATAGACCGATAGCTTCAAATTCAGAGAGATCCACATGCCTCTGCTTCTGGAATGCTGGAATTAAGGGAATACACCACCACACCTGGACCAAAAAAGTGCCTTAATTAAGAGGTCAGAAAATCTGTACTCTTCTGTTACAGGATCTGAAACCTGTTTCTAGTTAGGGTGTCTCTCTCTCTCTCTCTCTCTCTCTCTCTCTCTCTCTCTCTCTCTCTCTCTCTCTCTCTCTCTCTCTCTCTCTCTCTCTCTCTGTTTCTCTCTCTGTCTCTTTCTCTTTCTCTCTCTCTCTCACACACACACACAAACACATTTTTAATCCCAGCATGCTGGAGACCCAAGCAAATAGAGCTCTGTGAGCTCAAGGCCGGCCTGGTATAGTAAGTCCAAAGCCAGTCAGGGCTATACTTTGAGGCCCTGTCTTTAAAAAAAAAAAAAAAAACAAGAAGAAAGCATTTGAGCTCTGTTCATGCCCCAGTCTTCAGTGATGCAAGGCCAGATAGAGGCCAAAACTAAGCACGTGGAATTAGAAATGAACCGCAGACACCAGTGAGGAAGGCTTTATACTGCTTCTACTTTAAAAGAGAGGGTAGTTTCAAACTTCTGAGTAACTTCTAACTACTGATAACAAGCACAGAGAGTTTAAAATTTCATTTTATTTCAAAGGTCTGGAGATAGGCAAGGATTAACTTTGGGTCTGCACGTGACAAGCTGCCTTGTACAATGGCACCTCTGAGATAGCCTGGCTCATTACTCCTTGCTCCTTGCCATCACTCCAGGGTCCATGGCAGAAAGAGAAGAGAAGCAAACTCATCCCCAGAAATCCTGCAGCTGTAACCTACAGCCACATACAGCTGTACCAGAGGACAGGAGGGTGAACAGGCAGCTTCTCCAGGTTCCTCATTAAAGGGAGAAGAGCGCTGGAAACCCTTAGCAACTTGAACCACCAAAATTACCTTCACAGATAATTTGTCCTTCAAAAGTTCTGCATGAATAACTTTGCTTTTATTTTTGTTTTGTGAGACAGAGCCTGATATAGCCCAGCTGGCCTTGAACTTCCAATGCTGCCTCTACTTCCCAAATGCTGGGACTATAAGCATGTGCCTTTTATGTCCATCTCATGTCAGGAAATTTCCTCCAAGCTGTAGCGATGGCTCAGTGGTTAAAAGGGTGCATTGTTCTTGCAGAGGACCCTAGTTTGGTTCCCAGCACCCACACTGGGCAACTCACAATCTTCTGTAACTCCAATCCAGGGATCTGATACCCTGGATATATTTACACGTGTGTTTGTGCACGCACCCTTGGAGGACCCTTCAGTACATCAAATGTTCTGAAGTAAAGACGTATACGTGGTTACAAGCTCTCTGCCACGGGTGCTGGGAACTGAACTTTGATCCTTGGCAAAAGCAGTATATGCTCTTAGCCTCTGAGCCATTTGTCCACCCTTCTCAGTTAGTAATTTAAAGTTCACAAGTTGAAATTCAGTTTTTCTTTCAGGTATGGCATGTTTTAACTGATGTTAATTTTCTTCTTATGACCCCAGCCCTAGAACATTCTAGGATGGAGCTGAAATTGAATTTCAAGGAAGAACAGAAAGAAGTGATCAACAAAGGAACAGCGAGCCAAAAGGTCGGGCTTCCGCTCTGCTCAGTCACTGTCCTTCTACACCAAAGAACATCTGGAAAACATCCCCACATCCCCTGGCATTTAAGAACTGATACAGCTGACCAAAGTCCATGTGGTTTCCTCTGGCTCCATGGACATTGAAGGCCTTTTCTTCAAAAACAGAAAATTTCCTCTGTCCTTCCACTCCATCTGCTATACTGTCAAAAGGGATGTCTTCTCGATGACGAATTAAAATCCTCTTCCAGTTTAGTTTTCTGAGTCTGAAACATAGTTTTTCAAAGTAGAAAATTTCAAAATGTATTTTCTACAGCACTGAGCTAGAATCTGTAAGACAGACTTAATCAGAATTGGTAGTGGAGGGCACACTCATTAACCCCAGCACTTGGGAGGCAGAATGCAGATCTCTGTGAATTGGAGACCAGCCTGGTCTACATAGTGTTCCACACCAGCCAAGGCTAAATAGTGAGATCCAGTCTCAAAAACACAACAACAAAGAATTACTTATCAGTGTGTGTTCCTGTAAGTACAGAGGTAATCTCACAATGGCTTATTTTCCTCAAATGGTTATGATTACATCTGAACACTCATTTATGGTCACCATTACTATCTTCCATTAGAATATGACTTTTGATTTTAATAGTTAATCATTGATTTGGGGAGAAGGTCACGTGAATTTCAGGCTGGCTTCTGTCTTGCCATGTAGCCAAAAGTGGCACTGAACTCTGGATCCTGTCCTTTCTACCTTCAAAAGGCCAAGATTACAGACATGCACGTCTGTGCCTAGTATATATGGTACTGAGAGGATAGAATCCAATGCCTTGTGTATTCTAGACAAGTACTCTTCCATTGAGCTACAAGCTCAGCGACTGCTGCAAATATCTGAGAATTGCACAAACTGCTGACTCTTAAACTGGTTAAGGAACTTCTCAGAAACTAAGTAGAGAACTAAGGTTCCTGGCTATGCTAATGCTAACAAATAATCCCCATTTCACAAGCTGAAAACTGACCATATTATAAGGTGGTGGCTGCAGAGATGACTCAGTGGTTAAGAACAACGACTGCTCTTCCAAAGGTCCTGAGTTCAATTCCCAGCGACCACATGGTGGCTCACATCTTAGTGCGATTTGGTACCCTCTTCTAGTATGTATCTGAAGAAGCTGAAGTGCACTCATAGGAATAAAATAAATACATCTTAAAAAACAAAAGAGTCATTAGATAAGGAAAGGGCAGATTCATGAAAACTGACAGGTCCTAGACAGCTTGGGGGGAGGGGCTCAATTCATTTTTCAAACATTGATAGATGTGCACTGTGAGAGGGGAGGTAACGCTATGTGCGACTTCTGCCTTACCACCCACTTGAGACTGAATCCTCATAAAGCCATCCCTCTGGAACGAACTTATTTCTACATCTCTAGCATCACCTTTCAAATTACAACTACTGACGTGCTATATAATATAGATGAAACCTCACCTTGACCAAAATTCTTCGCAAGCACTTTGTGGGCCTTCCACACAAACTACTCCAGGTTTCCCAGGCATGCTAAACCCAGACAGGGACAATTCCTTTGCCCACTCTAGGATGTTTCTTCTTTTGCATTTGTTGTAGATGTGATGGCTGTAGATCCAGAGCCTTGTGAAAGTGAGATCCACTGGCTGGAGTGAGCTTTGCTTGTTGGGGGAGGGGGAAGCATCTCTGCTGACGTATTCAGAGGCATGCTCTCTAACCCACTCTGTGGCATTCAGTATACAGACATCTCCAAGACAGTTCTTCTGCAGGTATGCTATCAGATCTGCGTTCAGCTGAGTCTGCTGGGATCTACTCAGCAATACTGATCTGATAAGAAACACAAGGGAAAAAATAGCCAGTCGATTTCTTTAGACAAGAAAATAAATGCAAGAATTACTTTTATCTTCATGTTAATTTTGACCTGTATAGTGGATGCAATTTCTACAACATACCTCACTGTAATTTCAGGCAGTACTGTGGGGTATTTAAAGGGAAGAACGCAAGACAAAGAAAACGTCACCTGAGAAGAGGAAAAGGAAGAAGAAGGCTATAAACATTGTTTGAAAGCACACACACACACACACACACACACACACACACACACACACACACACACTCCTTGACACACTCTAACTCTGTTCCAACGCAGAACAGACAGAATTACCATGTCTGCTTCAGAGAAGTCCAGGCTCACATTGATTGTAAAGTATACTTGCGATGACCGCCCTTCCATTGTCCTCTTCTCAACACAATCTTTGAGCTCTGCTAATGCCAGTTGGTCATTCACTATGAACTCATTCTCACTGGGGAACATACTGGCCAGAAGGTCCAACTCGGAGAGCTGGGCCTCTGCTTGCTCCATCTCAACCATACTGAGACATCTGTGAGTTCCTAAGGAGTTGAGGATAAGAGAAAGAGTTAAATAGAGTGACATAGACATTTCCTTTAAAAATACTTAATTCCTCCATAATGTGAAAAAAATTAGTCAGAGTCTTCCCCGTTATTCTATTTTCTTTTTCTTTTTTCTAAGATCTATTTATTAATATACCTAAGTACACTGTAGCTGTCTTCAGATGCACCAGAAGAGGGCATCAGATCTCATTACTGAGATTAGATGGTTATGAGCCATCATGTAGCTGCTGGGATTTGAACTCAGGACCTTAGGAAGAGCAGTCACTACTCTTAACTGCTGAACCATCTCATCAGCCCTCATTATTCTATTTTCATATATCATATGCTAGGGACCAAAACAATCAGGCTACAGACAGCTTAGCAGATAGGAGTGCTGCCTGCTCTTCTGGAGGACCTGAGTTCAGTTCCCAGTGCCCATGATGCATGGCTCACAGTGGCTTGTAACTCCAGCCCCAGGGAATCCTATGGCCTCCATGGGTACCTGCAAATACACGGCACACAATCTCTCTCTCTCCCCCCCACCCTCCTCTCTCTCTGTCTCTCTCTGTCTCTGTCTTTCTCTGTCTTTCTCTGTCTCTCTCTGTCTCTCTGTCTCTCTGTCTCTCTCTCTCTCTCTCTCTCTCTCTC
>NW_022196894.1:84751848-84756115 GCF_008632895.1 Mastomys coucha
TCTCTCTCTCTCTCTCTCTCTCTCTCTCATACACACACACACACACACACACACATACACACACACACTCCTACATTTTTTAATTAGGAGATAATCCATTAAAATTAATAGTCTATGCAGTATTCTATACCTAGACAGTAGATTATCTAGACAATTGATCTGTCATTTCTAGTTACAACAGTGGTCATTCTCCTTGAGAAATGTAAACTATGTACTCAAAAAACTATGTCAATGATATAGCCAGAGGGGCATGGTTGTGTCCCTGGAACCCAAAATGAACAGAATAAGAGAGCAAGTTATGTGTTTTTCTTTCAAATAGATATTAATGTTTACTAGTCTTTTACAACTTTTATTTATTTTATACATATGGGTGTCTACATGTATGTCTGAGAACCATGTGCATGCCTGGTGCCATACATAGATAAGAAAAGGGAATTGAACCCCTGGAACTAGAGTTAGAGATGGCTGTGAGCCACCATGTAGGTGCTGGAATTGAACTGGGTCCTCTGGAAGAGTGACTAGTGTTCTTAATATCCGAGCCACCTCTCTATCTCCCTTTTAGTGGTCTTTAAATGGAAGAGCCAGGTAGGTGTGTTGGCTCATGCCTGCAATCCCAACATTCAGAAAGCTACAAAACTGCAAGTTCAAAGCCAGCCTGGGCTAGAGAGTGAGACAAAACCAAACAAAAGGTGAAATGATGTTGGGGGTGGGGACAAGGCCGCTCTTCCCACAGCTCAGAGGGTGGGCAAGGCCGCTCTTCCCACAGCTCAGGCAGCCTCTTGGCATGGTTAAAAGGTCCAAATTTGGGAAGCTGAAACTACAGAAGAAAGTTAAACTATGAAGATATCACCATTCCACCCTAGTCCACCTGCATCCAAGGCAGTTTTGATGCTTCACATCAGAACACTAAAACTGCTGGTGGAACATGCCTTTAGTCCCAGCACTCAATTAAACTGAGGCATTGACTCAGGATGAAAAGGCAGGAAAAAGTCTGTGAGTTCAAGGCCAGTCTCGTCTACATAGAGTGTGTTCCAGGCTTAGAAATGGGGACAAAAGATGCAGTCCCCATTTCTAAAATGGGAAGAATATGGCTGCTGTGAAAAGTGAGTAAGAATGTGTGGCCAACCAGGTAATGGTGGCACACACCTTTAATCCCAGCACTTGGGAGGCAGAGGCAGGTGGATTTATGAGTTCCAGGCCAGCCTGGTCTACAGAGTGAGTTCCAGGACAGCCAGGGCTACACAGAGAAACCCTGTCTCGAAAAAACGAAAAAACAAACAACAAAAAAAATAAAATAAAATAAACAAAAACAAAATGATTCCTGTCCATAAAGTGTCACTTCAGTACCTGCTATGATTTTCACCAGTCATTAATTCAACAAATGCTTCCCAAACACGTGTGTGCCAGGTAGCGGCGTACTTGACAGTAAGAATAAAAGTAACAACAGCAGCAAACTATCTCTGCTGTTACAGAGGGTTAATTTAGTGGCAGGAGTCTTGACGTCGAAAAAAGATTTTGATGTATTTAGTAAATAATTAAGACCCAGCAGGAACAACAAGCAACAGTGAGCCAAGGGATGAGACTATGTAGGGTTATGAGGAAAGCCCCACCTCTAGCTAGTCTTGGTGGTCGACTTGATTGTATTTGGCTGGAACACAAGCTGCTGAGCACTTCCACAGAAGATTTTCTTGATCAGATCATTTTAAACAGTAAAACCCACCCTAAATGTGACAGGGACTTTTGGTGGCAGCCCAGATAAAGAGATGGGAGAGAAGTGTGCTTGGCCTGCTTTCCCTCACTGGTAATTATCCCGTGTCTGCTGTCTTCCTTTAATGGTATTAAAACCACCTTTGGACTTGGAGCACCAGACTGCACTGCTGAAATAGAAAGACATGTAGACTAGGCATCCTGTCCAGTGCGAGCCAGCCATGTTGGACTATCTGGACCATAATGTATAAACCAATCTAGCAAGCGTCCCGCCCCCTTTCTAGGCAAGGAGCATAATAGCATGTTCAGAAAACAGCAGTCTAAATGTGTTAGACCAGCTGGTTAAATGATAGTGAGCTGGGAACAGAGTGGAAGAGGGCAGAACCTTGGATTTCATCCTCACTAGCACAGAAGGCCACTGCAGGAATTTAACTCATGAAGGGGCTCCTACCCACTACAGTGGAGAAGGAAGCAGGGAGACCTGGGAGGGATGAAGGGAGCTTGAGTTAGGGTAGTTGTGGGCAAGTGATGGTTCTAGATATAGGGGAGTTGAATCAACAGGATTTGCTGTTGAGTTATACAGCTATGTCAGGATGACCTCAAAGTTTAAGCTCCTGGAAAGGTGGATTTACCATTTGTTTAGATAGATATAATTGTGGGAGTGTGGCCAGCCAGGGGCAGTGGTTGCACACGCCTTTAGTTACAGCACTTAGGGAAGCAGAGGCAGGTACATCTCTAGATTCAAAGGCAGCCTGGTCTACAGAGTGAGTTCCAGGACAGCCAGAGCTACTTGAGAAACCCTGTCCAGAAAAAACAAAACAAACAAAAACCAAACCAAACTAAACCAAACCAAAAAAATCCACACAAAAACATGTAGCCAATGCTTAAAAGGATAGGTAGATTGCCAGGTGTAGGTAGCACCAGCCTTTAACTCCTGTACTTGGGAAGCAGAGGTAGGGCTTATCTCAGTGGGTTTCAGGCCAGCCTGGTCTATATAGTACACAGAAAGTTCTTTGCTAAAGTGACATGGCTTCAGTAAAATTCGCTGAGCCTCAGAGAAAATGTCACTGGGGTAGGAACGGGTCATTCGTGTGTGTGTGTGTGTGTGTGTGTGTGTGTGTGTGTGTGTACATTTATATACATACACATACACAGAGAGCAACACACACACACACACACATATCACATACACACCCTCCTTTGTCTCCGGAGTACTGAGAGGAGCCACTGCCCGCGTGGGATTATTTAAGGAGCTAAACTTAAAC
This sequence comes from Mastomys coucha, assembly GCF_008632895.1. Classification (NCBI taxonomy): domain Eukaryota; kingdom Metazoa; phylum Chordata; class Mammalia; order Rodentia; family Muridae; genus Mastomys; species Mastomys coucha. Next base: position 84,754,821 of record NW_022196894.1, read on the forward strand.
TCAGGTAACCAAGAGTTAACACAGTTGTCCGGCACGCAGACGCAGTGACTATTGACCGGGCTGGGCATCCGCAGAATGTGGGCGGGACCATGAAACACGGAAGACTGTTCTGACCAATGGGCGGGAGTGCTGCTTCGGCGACCGCCTATCCGAGCCCCCATGGGCAAAGGTTCTTAGTTCTGCTAAGCTGAAGCGGCGAGTGCCACACTCACCCAGAGCTGGGACTCCCTCGCTGCCTACACTCCGAGTCTGGACGCGCTCGCTGCTCAGATCTCACTGCCGAGGGACCATCAGGGAACGGCGCGACCTTTGACCCCTTCCTGCGGGAAGCCGGCTAGATCTTGGCGGGCGGGCGGGCGGGCGCCTGCGCGCGGGGACGCAAGTCCCGGAAGCAGGAAGCTCCTCACTTCTTGCTTAGGGTTCACGTCTGCAAGAACGAAGGGATACTTTGACCCCCGCCAGGCGCTTTCTGGTCGTGGTTTTTGTTCTTAATATTTCACCATCCGGGACTCATTGTCTTTCTGGGTACTGGGGCGGTGACAGTGTTACAGGACCGGCAGGGAATGTCAGCCAGCAGACACATAAAGAACAAATCATCTTCAGCGGGTGCCTGAGAGCCTAGCACAGAAATATTAAATAGCTGACAGTCTTGTCATTCTCTTTTCTATACGTGACCCGTCCCTACCCCAACTAGAAGCTAAGCAAGTTTTACCAAAGCCATGTAGCATTAGCAAACAACTTTGTGTGTACTACGAAGATTATCTGTGGTAGTTACTTCTCAAGAGATGTAGTCTTTACCAGAAAAAAAGGAAAATTCCAAGTTTACGAAGGTGTTTAGTATTTGAATTTTAGCTAGGCTAGAAGTAAAACTCTGATGTATAGTCTCGATTTCGAGACAGAGTTTCTCTGTGTAGCCCTGGATGTCCTGGAACTGACTCTGTAGACCAGGCTGCCTCGAAGTCAGAAATCTGCCTGCCTCTGCCTCCCAAGTGCTGGGATTAAAGGCGTGCGCCGCCAGCACCCGGCTAGTCTGGATTTCTTATTCCTACCTAAAAGCTCTTTCCTAACTAAGTGTTAGGGAAAGCTCAGGGTCTCAAAGAAACAGAGTGAGTTCCAGGACAAAGATTACACAGAGAAACCCTGCCACCACTGCCCTGCTTTTTTTTTTTAACATTTATTTAAAGAATTATTTATTATTATATAAATATCTAAATACACTGTGGCTGTTTCAGACACACCAGAAGAGGGCATCAGATCTCATTACAGATGGTTGTGAACCACCATGTGGTTGCTGG
>NW_022196894.1:84756374-84776461 GCF_008632895.1 Mastomys coucha
TTCTTCTTCTTCTTCTTCTTCTTCTTTTCATTTAGAAATGATTGGGGTGGGGGAAAAGATAGGGGGATTGCAGAGGGGAAACTGGGAAGGAGGATTAAAAAAAAAAGCATACATCCAAAAAAAAATGATTTGTAAACACGTTTTATTCACTGATAATAGATGCAACCTTTCAGAAGTAGAAGAAAAACAACCCACAAAGATAATGCTGTATAGCAGCTCTCCAGCCCCGTCTTGGATGTTTTGTGTTTTGTCAGTTCAATTATATAATGACTCTTTCCTCTAGCTTTTTAAACTTAGAGAAGATGTGAAGAGAGGAGCAAGCCTCCGTACACTCTCCAACACACCCCACCTGCACTTAGCAATGTCTGGATGCATTTTGGATTGTCCCACATGAAAAGATGCATCTGCTATCCAATAGTACCTGCTGTCTCACTTTCTGCAAAGCACAGAATTCCCTGTGCCCAAACGTTGCTGTTTTGAGACAATGTGGTGAAGCATCCTGCCTCTCTATCTTAGGCTTAAAAATCATCGTACATACCAAGAGAAATGGTAAAGTAGGCTCTCTAGAACTGGAGTATGCCCCATCTGTCACCTTAACTACCAATGGTTCTGTACTGCCTATCCCAGGAAATGGCAACCATGTCTTTGCTTCAAAATCATCTTGCAACCCTACCTTTGTTCAAAAAGGTTGTTTTGACCATCTTTGCCCATCTTGTTATGAGTACCAGTGGATATGACCTTGCAGCCTTGCCTTTGTTTCAGGAGGTTGGTATGACCAACTTGTTATGCTTATGTTCTGCTGCTCTAACCCAGCCTGTTTGCCTCCAAGTCTCCCTTTTGGAAACTCTCTAGCCATGACCTATCAAAACCTTGTCTTCCTCGGTCTAATGCTGACCTCTCTCTAACCCCAAGTTAGGGGGAGGCAGCTGTGTACAGGGATAAAAGAGCTTGCCGTAATTAGTTGCCAGCTATAATTAATTTGTCCATGATGACTTGGGTCAGTGGTGAGCAAGGCAGCTGAGTCAGTCAAACAGGGTCTTAAGAGAGGCAGTGAGGATGGAAAAGAAGAACACAGTTAGACAACATTATAACATGACTCCAGCCAGGGCTGAAGCTGAAGCGGGTTTATTTTTTCTCAGTCAGCTTTTAGACCATTCTAGGTATATACAAAGAATAGGGTTGGTTCTTAGATCAAAGACAAAGCAGTCAAACAAGGCAATAAACAGAGAGATCAAACAAGGTAGTAGTCAAACAAGGCAATGAACAAAGTCCCTTAGTCACTGGGTCTGGGGGCCTCTCAGGATTACCAAGATAAAAGGAATGCCACGCTTTCCTCCGCCGTGGGCACCGCCGCGCTTTCCTATGATGTGTGTGCCTTGAGCTTATTTTTTGAGTATTCACCTTGAGACCAAATGTAAATACTCCTATCTGAACCTAGTTCTTTGTTTGTTTGAGCCCAGTAACAAATGGTTGCCAAAGTTCTAGAAGTGGCCCCAAAAACTCTTCACACAGTGGTCTTTCTCCTATCTTTGGGGTTAACAGATAGTGTTTAAAAAACTGGTCTTAAAAAAAAAAAATCTAGGATCTTTCCAATTCTTCAAACTACCAAAGGCAGAAATGAGCTCAATTTGAGCTATTTTTTGTAGTTAAATAAAAACCAGCAATCCTCAGGAACTTATTAAGCCAGTGTTCTAGGATTTTATTACTGTGAAGGGACAACATGACTAAGGTAAATCTTATAAAGGACAACATTTAATTAGGGCTGGCTTACAGTTTCAGAGGTTCAGTCCATTATTATCCTGGTAGGAAGCATGGCAGCCTGCAGGTAGACACGGTGCTGGAAGAGCCAAGAGTTCTACATCTTGATCCTAAGGCATTGAGGAAGAACCTCTCTTCCACAAAGGTGGAGTCTAAACATAGACGACCTCAAAGCCCACCTACACCCCCACTTGTCTGTTCTCAAACTTAATATGGCTCAAACCAAACAGGGCTTTGTTTTCTTTTGGGATATTTTACACATATTTATATTTCTATTTACATTCATATTTCTTTCATTATATTTTACATTCACTTATTTTTTTAAAGATTTATTTTATTTTAATGTGTATGAGTACACTGTAGCTGTACAGATGGCGAGGAGCTATCACGTGTGTGGCTGCTGGGAAATGAACTCAGGACCTCTGTTTGTTCTGGCCCTGCTTGCTCCCGCCCCACTTGCTCGATCTGGCATAATACACTGTAGCTGTCTTCATACACACCAAAAGAGGGCATCAGATCTCATCACGGATGGTTGTGAGCCACCATGTGGTTGCTAGGATTTGAACTCAGGACCTTTGGAAGAGCAGTCAGTGCTCTTACCCGCTGAGCCATCTCGCCGGCCCACATTCACTTATTTTTGAGTATATGTGTGCCTGGCATATATGTGTACAGTGGAAGTCAGAAGACAAATTGAGGGACTTGATTCCTTATCTTTTTTTGTTGTTGTTTGTGTGTGTGTGTATGTGTGTGTTGTTCTTGTTGTTTTGGTTTTGATTTTGGTTTTTAGAGCAGGGTTTCTCTTTGTAACAGCTCAGGCTGTCCTGGACCATGCTGGCCTTGAACTCACAGAGATCCACCTACCTCTCTGCCTCCTGAGCTAGAATCAAAGGTATGCACTGCCAAGCCCTGCTCTCTCTCAGTTTTAAACTCAGTTCATCAGTTTAGCAGCAAGCTATGTAGCCCTCTGAGCTACAATGTAAAACTGTAAAGATTTATCAATGTTGTAGTTTTGCTTAGTAGTGTTCCAATGATGACTTTTTTTTTTTTTTTTTTTTTTTTTTTTTTGTTTTTTCCAGACAGGGTTTCTCTGTGCTATTTTGGTTTTTAAGTGGTGGATGTAGATCCAATCCAGGACCCAGGACATGCTGAGCAGGTGCTCTCCCACACAGCCACAACTCTATTCATTTTCTATTTTTTAATAATTTATCTATTTTTATGTTATATGCATTGGTGTTTTGCCTGCATGCATATCTGTATGAGGGTGTTTTATCACCTGGAACTGGAGTTACAGTCTTGAGCTGCCATGTGGGTGCTAGGAATTGAACTTGGGTCCTCTTAAAGAGGAGCCAGTATTCTTAACCACTGGCCCCTCATTTTCTATTTTTGTTTCAAGGGAAACTGGATGGTTTCCAGTATTTTGGATATATGAACATTCTTTTTTTTTTTAAGTTTTATTGCATTATAATGAGAAAAGTTACATGATTTCAATTTATCTGAATTTGTTAACATTTAAAAAGCATACTTTAAGTAAATAGAATTAAATCACATTCATGTTTTCCTTTTATACCCCAACTCCTCCCAGAGACCCCCCTTCAATACCTACAATATCTTTTTTGTCATATTCTTTAAAATTTATAAAATATTATAACAATAAAAATGTGTATTATAAAAGTTGTTTGATATAAAACAACAATCAATTTAACAGTCTTATGTAGATGCTTGACTACGGAAATACTGAAAATACATGTTTTTCTCAATATAAATTTTAAATAACTCCAAACGTATTAACTGTATATTTCAAAATAATACATCATTACTAATATTTTCTTAAATTAACATAAATATATAAGATGTTTTTGTTTGTTTGTTTTATATTTAGTAGAGCTTAGAATCTTGGCTCTTACTGTGGTAACTTGATACAAGAGTTACAAACATCAAGCAAAGCATTCAGTCTTATTCTTTGTTGTTCTCTTACAAACCCCCTCCCAATTTAATTGTCTACATTTCCTTTGGGTATATAAATACTTTTAAAATATGTGAGCTGTTCTGAAAGCCATAGTATAGTGTAAAAACATGAAACAAACAATACTACTAATACAGAGGCTGAGATAGGAGAAGCAAGATTTCAAGACCATTATGTTGTACACAGCAAGACATTGTCCCAAACAAACAAGCTGAAAGTGTATATAGTGGCTATTCCTGGTGGTCAACTTGACTATATCTGAAATGAACTACAATCCAGAATTAGAAGGCTCACCTGGCCCTAATCTGGAGGCTGAGAGATACAAGTTTCCGACCTGAATCTTGGCATGGAGATCTTGAGGCATAGTGGCTATGAATCCCAGAAGATTAAGATAGGAAGATCTACAAATTCAAGGTCATCTGGGATTAAAGGTGTGGTGGCACATACCTTTAATCTGGGCCACACCTGTTGTTGGAGACCTATATAAGGACATTAGAAGAAGGAAGGCTCGCTCTGCTTTGCCTGTTTGACTTGTGGAACTGAGCAACTGCTAGATCCTTGGACTTCCATTCACAGCTGCTCATGACCTTTGTTGAGAGTTGGACTACAGACTGTAAGTCATCAATAAATTCCTTTACTACATAGAGACTACCATAAGTTCTGTGACAACCCTGACTAATACAATGTATATGGATTATATGATATTGGACCTATTTCTTCAATTACCAAATTAGAGAGACCAATGGATGACAGTCAATAAATTTCTAATTCCTCATATTTTTGGATTTCAATCAATGAGGATATGTTGGTAATATTAATTTTCATATTAAGATATTAAGAAAAAGTAGCCAGTCTCTCTGGGCTATTGTCCTGAGCAGACCTTGGGCACAGGCTCTGCAGCCAGTCCCACAACACCCAGAGGAAGCTCCACTCCTAGGCGCTCTGACACATCCAGGATCAGAAGTGAGGAGGAACCACCATCTGTCCCAACACTGGGAGTAACTGGCACCAGCCAGACCAGGCACACAGGAACTCCACCAGCCCAGTAGTTCTGGTCACTGGGCTGGTATCCTGAGCAGACCTTGGGCACAAACTCTGCAGCTAGTCCCAAAACACACAGATCAAGCCCCACTCCCAGGTGCTCTAACAAGCCCAGGGTCACAGCATCCCAGAATCACATGATCACAGAGACAGCTTTACTCTGAGGAGTTCTGACACAACCAGGTTCTCAGGAAGGACAGGCTCCAGTCAGGATTAGCAAAGGCAGGTAGGTAGCATAAGAATATAAGCAACACAAACCAAGGTAACTTGGCATCATCAGAACCCAGTACTCCCACCATTGCAAGTCCTGGACACACCATCACACCAGAAAAGCAAGAATCAGATATAAAATCACTTCTCATGATGATGATACAGGACTTTAAGAAAGACATATAGCACCCTCAAAGAAATACAGGAGAACACAGGTAAACAGCTAGAAGCTTTCAAGAGGAAACACAAAAATCCCTTAAAGAGCTACAGGAAAACACAATCAAATAGATGAAGGAAATGAGCAAAACCATCCAGAATCTAAAAATGGAAATAGAAACAATAAAGAAATCAGAAAGAGAGACAACCCTGGAGATACAAAACCTAGGAAAGAAGTCAGGAATCATAGATGCAAGCATCACCAACAGAATGCAAGAGATAGAAGAGAGAATCTCAGGGACAGAAGACACCTTAGAAAACATTGACACAACAGTCAAAGAAAATGCAAAAAGCAAAAAGCTCCTAACCCAAAACATCCAGGAAATCAAGAATGCACTGAGAAGACCAAACCTAAGGTATAGAAAAGAGTGAAGACTCCCAATGTAATGGGCCAGTAAATATCTTCAACAAAATTATAGAAAAAAACTTCCCTAACCTAAAGAAAGAGATGCCCCTGAACATACAAAAAGCCTACAGAACTTCAAATAGACTGGACCAGAAAAGAAATTCCTCTCGTCACATAATAATCAATACACCAAATGCACTAAACAAAGAAAGAATTTTAAAAGCAGTAAGGGAAAAAAGGCAAGTAACATATAAAGGCAGGCCTATCAGAATTACACCAGATTTCTCACCAGAGACTATGAAAGCTAAAAGATACAGGGCATCTGCATCATACAGACCCTACAAGAACACACATGCCAGCCCAGGCTATGATACCCAGCAAAACTCTTGATTATCTTAAATGGAGGAAAACAAGATATTCCATGACAAAACAAAACTTACACAATATCTTTCCACAAATCCAGCCATATGAAGGATAATAGATGGAAAACATCAACATAAGAAGCAAAACTACACCCTTGATGAAGCAAGAAAGTAATCTTTCCACACAAATCCACACAAACCTAATTATGTAATGATCTAAGGCACCAACCACAGAAAATTAAGGGGCAGAACAAGGCAAAAAAGCTAACAATACAGCAATGGGGAATGAGAGAGGAAAAACTTGTTACTGGGCTTTAAAAGCATTGAGCTTTGTATTCTCATCCCCAGGTGGGACATGGTGCATGCCTTTAATCCCAGCAGTCAGGAGCTTGAGGCTGGCTATGCCATGGGAGTTTAGGCCAGCCTGTTCTACATACTGAATTTCAAGTCAGCCAAGTTACACAGTGAGATTCGCATATCAAAATAAATAAAATAAACCCACAACATTTTATCACCAGTAAAAAACAAGAATCTTAGTTTTTTCCAAAATTTAAGTAAAAATTACACTTGTGAGATCCCTGCCCACCCAGAGACCTGAGTGCCTTCCAGTTCCTACCTGTGTCTGTGTCGGCAGCAGAGGCCCATTGCAGGACTAGAACCCACACAGCCCACACCCCAGTTGCAGCTCGACTGCCCAGGTTTTATGACACATCCAGGATCACAGGATCATAGGAAGGACAAGCCCCAGTCAGAGACAAGGAAGCCAGATAACACCAGAGATAACCAGATGGTAAGAGGCAAGTACAAGAATATAAGCAACAGGGCTGGTGAGATGGCTCAGTGGTTAATAGCACTGACTGCTCTTCCAAAGGTCCTGAGTTACAGTGTACTCATATACATAAAATAAAGAAGTTAATTTAAAAAAAGAACATAAGCAACAGAAACCAATTTGACTTGGCAACATCAGAACCCAGTTCTCCCAACATACCTGTAAAGCAAGATTCAGATCTAAACTCTCTTTTCATGAAGATAATAGAGAACCTTAAGGACATAAATAACTCCCTTAAGGAATTCCTGTAAAACAAATGTAAACAAGTAGAAACCCTTAAAGAGGAAATGCATAAATCCCATAAAGAAATACAGGAGAACAGAATTAAACAGATGAAGGAATTGAACAAAACCATCCAGGATCTAAAAATGGAAGTAGAATCATTAAAAAAATCACAAAGAGAGACAACCCTGGATATGGAAAACTTAGGAAAGAGAACAGGAGTTGCAGATGCAAGCATCACCAACAGGGTACAAGAGATGGAAGAGAGAATCTCAGTGGCATAATATACAATAGGAGACATTGATACAACAGTCAAGGGAAATACAAAAAAACAAAAAACAAAAAAACAAAAACCTCCTATCTCAAAATATCCAAGAAATCCAGGACACAATGAAAAGTCCCAACCTGAGAATAATAGGTATAGAAGAGAGTGAAGATTCCCAGCTCAAAGGGACAGCAAACATCTTGAACAAAATTATAGAAGAAAACTTCCCTAACCTAAAGAAAAAGATGCCCATAAACATAGAAGAAGCCTACAGAACATCAAACAGATGGGACGAGAAAAGAAATTTCTCTTGTCACATAATATTTAAAACACCAAATGCATAGAACAAAGAAAGAATTTTAGATGCAATAATGGGAAAAGGTCAAGTAACATAAAAGACAGACCTATCAGAATTACATCAGATCTCTCAACAGAGACTCTAGAAGGCAGAAGATCATGGACAGATGTCATACAGACCCTAAATGAACAAAAATGCCAGCCCAGGCTACTATACCCATCAAAAATGGCAATTACCATAGATAGAGAAACCAAGATTTTCCAAGACAAAACCAAATTTAAACAATATCGTTCCACTAATCCAGACCTACAGAGGATAATAGAAGGAAAAGTCCAACACAATTAGGGAAACTACATCCAAGAAAAACAAGAAATTAATCTTTTAACAACAAACCCAAAAGAAGAGAAACACACAAACATAATTCCACCTCTATCAACAAAAATAACAAGAACCAACAGTCATTGGTCTCTAATATCTCGTAACATCAATGGACTCAGTTCCCCAATAAAAAAGATATAGACTAACATACTTGATAGGTAAACAGGATCCAGAACTTTGCTATATACAGGAAACATACCTCAGTGACAAAGATAGACATTACCTCAAAATAAAAGGATGGGAAAAAAATTTCCAAGCAAATGGTCCCAAAAAAACAAGCCAGAGTAGCAATTCTAATATCTAACAAAATAGACTTTCAGCCAAAAGTTATCAGAAAAGATGGAGAAGAACACTACTCACTCATCTAAGGAAAAATCCACCAAGATGAACTCTCATCTTTGAACACCCATGTCCCAAATGCAAAGGCATCCACATTTGTAAAAGAAACTTTATTAAATCTCAAAGCACGCATTGAACCTCACACAATAATAGTAGGAGATTTCAACACCCCACTCTCACCAATGGACAGATCATGGAAACGGAAAATAAACAGGGACACAGTGAAACTAAAGAAGTTATGAACCAAAAGGATTTAATAGATATCTACAGAACATTTCATCCTAAAACAAAAGATATACCTTCTTCTCAGCACCTCATGGTACCTTCTCAAAAATCAACCATATACTCAGACACAAAACAAACCTCAACAGATACAAGAACATTGAATTAATACCATGCACCCTATCAGATCACCAGTACAAGAAGCCTAAAGAACGCCAAACAGATGGGAACAGAAAAGAAATTCCTCTTGTCTTCAATAGCAACAAAAACAATAGAAAGTCCACATACACCTGGAAACTGAACAACTATCTACTCAATGATAACTTGGTCAGGGAAGAAATCAAGAAATTAAAGACTTTTTAGAATTCAATGAAAATGAAGGCACAACATATCCAATCTTATAGGATACAATGAAAGTAGTGCTAAGAGGAAAACTCATAGTTCTGAGTACCTCCAAAATAAAAAACTGGAGGGAGCATACATTAGCAGCTTAACAGCTCATCTGAAAAGCTCTAGAACAAAAGCAAATACACCCAAGAGAAGTAGACAGCAGGAAATAATCAAACTCAGGGCTGAATTAACTAAGTAGAAACAAAAAGAACTATACAAAGAATCAAAAAAAAAAAAAAAAAAACTAGGAACTGGTTCTTTGAGACAATCAACAAGATAGATAAGCCTTTAGCCAGATTAGCCAGAGGACACAGAGATAGTATCCAAATTTTAAAAATCAGGAATGAAAAGGGCGATATAACAACAGAAAGTGAGGAAATTTTAAAAATAATCAGATTATACTACAAAAGTCTATACTCAACAAAACTGGAAAACCTGGATGATATGGATGATTTTCCAGACAGATACCAGGTACCAAAGTTAAATTAGGATCAGATAAACCATCTAAACAGCCCTATAACCACCAAGGAAATAGATTCTGCAGTCATTAGAAGTCTCCCAACCAAAGAAAGCCCAGGGCCAGATAGTTTTAGTGTAGAATTCTATCAGACTTTCAAAGAAGATCTAATATCAATACTTCTCAAACTATTCCATAAAATAGAAACAGAAGTGTGGAGAGCTTTGGCAGGAATCTGACATTAGGCCATGACAAGGAAATAAGTTCAGGCACTAATCTAATTTTAGGCTAGAACAGGGAAGTAAGTTCAGGCAGGAATCTAATTTTAGGGTGAAACAAAGGAGTAGGATTCAGGCATGAATATGACTTTGGGCTAGGACAGGGAAGTAGGCTCAGATATCTTGGTCATCCTGATAAACCTTAGAAACAGGACTTTGCTTATTGCCTTGCTTGTTCCTTGACTATTGTTTATTGTACTGCTCACCCTTATTACTTGTATGTAATTAAAGTGGTATAAAAGTAGATTGGGAAAAAAATAAACCTGCCTCAGCCTCAGAACTAGATGGGATCATGCTACAATGTTGTCTAATTGTCTTATTTCTTTTTAATCCTCAATCCTGTACTGGAGAACTTGTTGATTGACTGAGCTGGCTTGGTCACAGAAGGAACACTACCCAATTCTATCTATGAAGTCACAGTTACGCTGATACCTAAACCACAAAAAGACCCAACAAAGAAAGAGAACTACATACCAATTTCCCTATGAATATCGATGCAAAAATACTCAATAAAATTCTCGCAAACAGAATCCAAGAACACATCAAAATGATCATCCACCATGATGAAGTAGGTTTCATCCCAGGAATTCAGGGGTGGTTCAATATATGGAAATCTATCAATGTAATCCACTATATAAACAAACTCAAAAAAACACATGATCACCTCATTAGCTGCTGAAAAAGCCTTTGATAAAACACCATACCCCTTCATGTTAAAAACATTGGAGAGATCAGGAATTCAAGGTGTATACCTAAACATAATAAAAGCAATATACAGCAAATCAATAGCCAACATCAAGCTAAATGGAGAGAAACTCCAAGCAATCCCATTAAAATCAGAAACAAGACAAGGTTACACACTCTCTCCCAATATAGTACTCGAAGTTCTAGCCAGAGCAATTGAACAACAAAAGGAGGGGACTGGAGGTGGCTCAGTGGTTAAGAGCACTGACTGCTCTTCTGGAGGTCTTCAGTTCAAATTCCATTAACCACTCATTGGCTCAGAACCATTTGTAATGAAATCGGACACCTTCTTCTGGTGTGTCTGAAAAAAAAAAAAAAAAGAACAGCTACTGTACACTTACATATAATAAATAAATCTTTAAAAAAAGAGAGATCAAAGAGATACAAATTGGGAGGGAGGAAGACAAGATATCACTATTCAAAGGTGATATGTTAGTATACATAACTGACCCCAAAATTCTACCAGCAAGCTCCTACAGCTGATAAACAACTTCAGCAAAGGTCCTGGATATAAAATTAACTCAAACAAGTCAGTAGCCTTCTTCTAGTCAAAGGATAAAAGGGCTGAGAAAGAAATTAGGGAAACATCACCCTTCACAATAGTCACAAACAATAAAATATCTTGGTGTGACTCTAACCAAGCAAATGAAATATCTGTATGACAAGAATTTCTGTATAACAAAGTTTTGAGAGTGTAAAAACAAAGTTTTGGTGGTCAGAATGACCAGGCTAAGTTAAGATCTGCCAAAACAAAAACAACTGTTCTCAGAATAACTCCCCTGCCCTGCCCTGTACTAAATTCTGAGAAAAACCACAAACTGTCCTGACCTTACCACCAAAATCCCTCAAGATATTAATGGCTGACCAATGAGTTTAAAATACGCTGCTGCTTTGCTGATCAACCATAATATAGCAGAATAACCCCCTTACAAGAAGGGTATAAAAGGTATGTGTTTCTTGAGCTCGTGGTTGACTCTCCCTGCGAGGCTGAGCACCCCCACATGTGTTGGATCAATAAACCTCTTGTCATTGCATTGATCTGTCGTCAGGTTGAGTTCTGGGGGGGTTGCACACCTAGGCTAAGTAAGACCTTGGGGGTGGGGGGAGTCTTATATTGGGGGCTCGTCCGGGATCGTGCTCCTCCAGACCTACAATTGGCGAAGAGAATGGATGTCTGCTGGAGCAGGTCCGTGTTACTTTCTGTCTCGTGTTGTCTGAGTCTGCTGCCTGCGTTTGTTATTTGCGAGGCCAATTTGCTCCCAAAAGGGTACTGCTTTCAGGTTCTGGGGTGGGGGGGGTGTCTCAGGAAAGACCTGTCTGGGTGGTTGTTGTGACGGGCAGATGTGCTGGAACGTCACAGGCCACGGAAAGCTGGAGGATGCTCCAGAATCCTCCTGGGAGGTAGGATCAGAGGCGGTCCTTCTTTACCCAGAGGTAGCTAGAATTCAGCTGCCACCTGGTATGAACAGTATCAGGCTTCTGTGGAAATTTGTGTCTAGGACGCTCTGTTTTGGTCTTGCTTGTCTTGGTCGCTCTCTGTGGTATTGTTGTGACACTTTTTTTAGATGAGACGATGGGGCAGATGACTTCTACCCCCTTGACCACTGGATGGATGTCAAAGCCAGGGCACAACAGTTTGTCGAAGTTAAAAAAGGAAAGTGGCAGACTTTGTGCACCTCGGAGTGGCTGTCCTTCCAAACCGGATGGCCACCCAAGGGCTCCTTCCATTTAAATAAGATAGAAGAAGTTAAAGAAAAGATTTTCATGGAACCAGGGGGATACCCCGACCAGGTTCCCTATATCATTGTCTGGGAGGACTTGGTCCGCTCGCCCCCTTCGCTCTTTAGTTTCATTTTCAGATCCAGGTCTGTCAAGAGTATTTGCTGTGAAAACTGAGATGGAGAAGAAGACTATCCTACCCTCTGGAGATATGGACCTACTTCTTTTAGATCCCCCTCCTCACTACCCCTCACTCTGCTCCCAGTAGCGGGAGCGGCAGCTGCTTTGGCACCCCCAGTTCTACCAGCATGTGCTCCCCAGGGGCCCAAGTCAGGTGTCCCGCGCTATCTCCTGCCGGCAGGAAAGACGCGGCACACACGGATCCTTCTGCAGTACAAACTTTACTTTCACTAGCTTCAGTTGAGGAGGAGGAGAGCCCCGACTATATCAAAACCCTTCCCTTATATAGGGCCGTATGCCCGCCTCAGACGTGGCGACTCATAATAGGCTGTGTGACGATCAGGCCATTTGACGTGACCAAAGGCACTCGTTGGGATTTACAGGCACACGCGCACAAAGCGTTCTTATGCCAACGACAAGGCATTCTTATACCAACGGCAAGCCAAATGTCATCGCCATTTTGTAATGGCGATGTGCTTATGAAGTGGCTTCCTACAGTCAGGCACAACTGGAGATCAGGGCCTGGCAGCTGGGACACAGAGTAAGCAGGCAGGGACCCTTGAAGCCTCTATTTTACCCCTCCCGGCCTATGGTCCTCCATATGATCGAGGCAACCAACCTCTCTAGTATTGGCCATTTTCCTCGGCCAATCTCTACAACTGGAAAACCCATAACCCCTCTTTCTCTGAGAACCCCCGGGCTTTGACTAATCTTTTAGACTCCATTCTCTTCTCTCACCAACTGACCTGGGATGACTGTCAATATTTACTGCAAACTCTCTTTACAAGAGAAGAGAGGCAACATATCCTCCTTGAAGCTAGGAAGAATTTTACCAGGACCAGATGGGAGACCTTCCCTTCTGCTCAATGAGATAGATGCTGGGTTTCCAACTCTCCTGAAGGTAGGGAGCACCTGAGGCTCTACCATAAGACTCTAATGTCAGGTCTCCAGGGGGCATCACAATGGCCCACTAATTTGGCCAAGGTAAGAGAGATGGTCCAGGGCTTGACAGAATCCCCCTTAGCGTTCCTTGAACATTTAATGGAGGTGTTCCATCAGTTTATGCCCTATGACCCTACCATAGAAGAGCATAAGGCTACCGTCACCATAGCCTTTATAGACCAGTTAGCCAAAGATATCAAAAGAAAACTACAGAAGTTAGAGGTATTGCAAGATAAATCATTGAGGGAACTGGTGCAAGTAGCCGAGAAGGTGTTTTATAACAGAGAAACGGAGGAAGAAAAAGAGGAAAGGAGACAAAAAGAACAAGAGGCTAGAAAGCTAAAGAGGAACAAAAGACAGGAAAGAAATCTTCACAGAATCCTGGCCACCATAGTGAAAGAAGTCAGGGAGCCTCGAGAGTCTAGTAAGATAGTAGCTGGCAACAGAAGAGAACTCCTGGCTAAAGATCAATGCGCGTATTGCAAGAGGAAAGGGCATTGGGCAAGAGAGTGCCCCGAAAGGCCAAAGAAGAAAGGAGCCCTGCACCCCAGAGTGTTGGTGGTGCAAGAAGAAGATAGCGATTAGTGGGGACGGGGTTTAGACCCCCTCCCCAAACCCAGGGTAACTCTCAAAGTAGAGGGGAAGCCCACCTGTTTCTTGGTGGACACAGGAGCACAACACTCGGTCTTGTTGCAAACTGATAGACCTCTGTCCCATAAAAGATCATGAGCCCAAGGGGCTACTGGAAGCAAGCAATATTCATGGACTACCCGAAGGACAATAAACCTAGGTGTGGGCCGGGTATCCCACTTGTTCCTTGTTGTACCAGAATGCCCCTACCCACTGTTAGGACTAGATCTTTTCATCAAATTGGGGGGTCCAAATCCACTTCCTCCCTGAAGGGCCTGTGGTTAGAGGACAGAAAGGAGAGCCCATACAAGTCCTGAGTGTTAAACTAGAGGATGAATATAGACTCTTTGAACATATACAACTGCAAGATAAAGAAATGAAAAGGTGGATCCGAGAGTTCCCAGAGGCCTGGGCAGAGACAGCAGGCATGGGAAAGGCTAAGTATCAGCCCCCAGTCCATGTAGAACTTAAAGCCCAGGCCTCCCCCATAGCGGTCCGGCAGTACTCTATACCTAAGGAGGCTTGAGATGGGATAAGACCTCATATCCAGTGCCTCCTTAAGTTGGACATTCTGAGAAGATGTCAATCTGCTTAGACTACTCCTCTCTTTCCATATGAAAACCAGGGACCGACGACTACCGTCTGGTTCAGGACCTGAGAGAAGTAAACAAACGAGTAGCTGACCTACACCCAACAGTATGCAATCCCTATAACCTCTTAAGCACCTTGTCACCAGAACAGGCTTGGTACACAGTATTAGATCTCAAAGATTCCTTCTTCTGCCTGACCCTGACCCCTTGAGCCAAGAGTACTTTGCCTTCGCGTGGAAAGATCCTGAGTCAGGGATGACTGGACAGCTGACATGGACTCACCTGCCCCAAAGTTTTAAGAACTCTCTTACCATCTTTGATGAAGCCTTACAACAGGACCTAGCTGCATTCAGAGCCTCCAACCCTCAGGTAACCCTCTTGCAGTATGTGGATGACCTCCTGCTGGCCGCATCCAGCAAAGAACTGTGCCTAAGAGGAATCCGACATCTGCTTGCTGAGCTCGAAAAATTGGGATTTCAAGCATCGGCCAAGAAAGCCCAGATCTGCCAGCAACAGGTCAGTTACTGGGGTTACCTAATAAAAGAGGGGCAGTGGTGGCTCTTTGAACCTAAGAAAAGAGACTGTGTTTCATGTCCCCATACCGACTAGTCCAAAACAAGTTAGAGAGTTCCTGGGCACCGAGGGCTTTTGTAGACTGTGGATTCCGGGTTTTGTTGAATTAGCAGCCCCACTTTATCCCCTTACCAAAGATAAACAGCTCTTCGTATGGGGAAACAAAGAACAGCAGGCTTTTGATGCCATTAAGACTTCCCTAATGCTGGACCCAATTTTGGGCTTCCCAGATGTGACTAAGCCCTTCCATCTATTTGTGGCTGAAAACAAAAGTATTGTCAAAGGGGTCCTCACTCAGAGATTGGGGCCCTGGAAAAGACCTGTGGCATACCTGTCTAAAAATTAGACCCTGTGGCTACAGCATGGCCTGCCTGCCTGCACATAATAGCTGCATGGCATTACTAGTCAAGGACACAGATAAATTAACCCTGGGACAGGACTTGGTGATCTCAGCACCACATGCCCTAGAAAGTGTGGTTCACCAGCCCCCTGATCGATGGTTAACTAACACTAGTATGACACATTACCAGACTCTGCTGTTCAACTCCGATAGAATAACATTCCCCCCACCTACCAGTCTGAACCCTGCCACGGGGCTGCCAGATCCAAACCTGGAGCCTCCCATCCATGACTGTAAGCAAGTACTAGCTGAGGCTCACCGTTGGCGAAAAGATTTGTCGGACCAGCCTCTTCCAGATGCTGAAATTACATGGTTCACAGATGGAAGTAGCTTTGTAGAGGGAGGACTGTGAAAAGCAGGAGCAGCAGTAGTTGATGGGCATGATGTCATATGAGCACAGGCCTTGCCTGAAGGGATGTCCACCCAGAAAGCTGAACTTATTGCTCTCACAAAGGCATTATAATTGGCCAAAGACAAGAGGGTCAATATCTACACTGATAGCAGGTATGCCTTTGCCACTGTACATGTGCATGGCGCAATCTACCAGCAGCAAGGCCTCCTGAATTCAGGAGGCAAACAAATAAAAAAATAAGCCTGAGACCTTGGCGCTGCTTGAGGCTGTGATGAGACCTACAAAAGTAAGTACCATTCACAGCCCAGGACATCAGAAGGAATCTCTCTAATGGCCCGAGGAAATTACCAGGCTGATCAAGAAGCTCAGGCTGTAGCTTCAGGTATGGCACCCGTGATGATATTAAAAAACTCCAGCTGGGCAGATTCAAATATACTGCTGAAGACCTGGCACTCAAAACAAAAAGCCATGACAATTGGTTCAACCAAAAAACCAGGCATTTGACATACACCTGAGGAAAACAAAACCTTGATCCCAGGAATCAGCTAAGGCAATGATTACGCAAATGCATCAATGGACCTACTTGAGGGTAAGCAAACTGACTTAAACTGTTTTAAACACTAAGTATCATGTTCCAGGGCTAAAACACCTGGTGGAGCAAGGTGTTCATGACTGTGTACCATGCCAAAAGATAAACGTTTGCAGGAATAAAGTTGACTCTGGCAAGAGGCTCTGTGGAGATTGGCCTGGGGCCTACTGGGAAGTAGACTTCACTGAGATAAAACCAGGAAAATACGGCTACAAGTATCTCCTAGTGTTTGTAGATACTTTTCAGGATGGGTAGAAGCCTTCCCTGCCAAGCAAGAGACAGCTTTGGTAGTCATCAAGAAGATACTGGAAGAAATCTTCCCTGGGTTTGGGGTATCCAAGGTAATCTGGTCAGACAATGGCTCTGCCTTCATTGCCAAGGTAAGTCAGGGGGTGTCCAGGTATTTAGAGGTTGATTGGAAATTATATTGTATTTACAGACCTCACAGGTCAGGACAGGTAGAGAGGATGAATAGGACTCTAAAAGAGACCTTGACCAAATTGTCCATGGAGACTGGCACAGACTGGGTGGTGCTCTTTCCTTTGGTCCTTTTCCAAGTTAGGAATACCTCTTTCCATTTCAGATTGTCTCCCCTTGAGAACCCGTTTGGGAACCCCAAACCCTTAACAGTGTTGGGAGATGTGCTTGAACCCACATGCCACAGTAACAGTGACTTATATGCTAGGTTAAGAGGACTACAACTGGTGCAAAAAAAAGTGTGGTCATAGTTGGTTGCAGCCTATGAGCCTGGCACACCCACTGCTTCACATCCGTTCCAGGTATACATGAGATGGCATCATGCACAGACCCTTGAACCCCCGCTGGAAGGGACCATATCTTGTCCTGCTAACCACCCCAACTGCAGTGAAAGTAGATGGGCTTACACCATGGATCCATGTGTCACACATTAAATGTGCTCCGCCAGACCTAAAACCCCACACTTGGAGAACACAGACTGATAACCCGCTAAAGCTCAAGATCGTTAAAAATGAGACTCTCATTGATCATGGTACTATGCCTTAACCTCTTTTTCTTAAATATAGCTCCCAGTCCCTACCAACCTCGTAACCTGACTTGGATGGTACTTACTGGACATGGAGACATAATCTGGAGCAGGTCTAAAGTTACTATGCCCAGCCTGTGGTGGCCTCACATGTTCCCTGATGTCTGCAAACTGGCCTTTGGGACGCCAGCTAACTGGATATGGAGGTGTATTACAACCCCAACATGCCTGCTCCTAAAGTGTCCTCTCCACCTGGCTGGCATGGGTTAGACCCATTCAGGGGATGTGGACATGTGAGTCTAAGGAGTCAACTCGGTACCCTGACTTTTTATGTTTGCCCTGGACTCCTCCGAGATCATTCCCTTAATCTGACATGTGGAGGTCAAGATCATATTTTCTGTAAAAGTTGGAGCTGTGAGACTTCGGGTGATACATACTAGAAGCCATCCTCCAGTTGGGACTTTATAAAGGTGACTGCCAACTATAGCCATCATGAGGCAGGGAAGGCAAGGTGGACATACTGATCGGAGTGTGAGACCTGGTGCCACCCACTCCATATTACTTTTACAGAGCCAGGGAAGCAGGCAACCGGGTGGGTAACTGGTTATATGTGGGGACTTAGATTTTATAAAGAAAGATATGATGATGTGTAGTGTCTGACCAGCGGATCTACACGGGTCGTGGGTAACTTCAAACTGAAGGTTGGATCAGACCTGTGGGAATAAACGGGGCGAGAATAAAAGACAGGAGGATGCTAAGTAAATGTATCAAAGCGTGCTTTACTTGGGGTGAAATGGGTTTTTATATCCAGGCAGCAAAGAAAAACTACAATATCCAAACATAGCATATGCATAACATAAATAAGACAGCAGACAACAGCAGATTTAGGACACCAGTTATCAGTGCCTCACATCGCAGTCTGTTTATGGTGCGCAGACTTCAAATAGAAGACTTAACAGAAGTTTGCTGTGTGAGTCTGTCTTTGATTTCAGGAGGAGCTGCAGTGTTTGTGGGCTATTGTCTTACACCACAGGTGGCCGGCTTGGGGGGGGGCTGTCAGTGTACTTTCAGTTTCACTGAAGCAACATTAGGGCAGCATTGGAGGGGAGATAACAATGATGGTCTGATATTTACCATCAAGCTTAAGATAGAAACTCCTTATACTCTGCTGGTCCCAAATTCAGCCCTAAGCTCTTCCCATCCATCTCCAGATCCTCCATGGCCCCCTCCTCGGGTTAAACCTGAACCTGCTACAAAAACTATTCACCAACTGTTGATCCTTTAACATCCTTTGGGGGTCTTGTTAGGGACCACCATACCCCCACTAGAGGCCTTACCCACACAGTCCCCAAAATCTGATATGAGTATCAACCCCCTCCTCAATATGCTGACTAGTGCCTTCAGGGTACTTAATGCTACAAGCCCTGAAATAACTAAAAGGTGTTGGCTATGCTATGATGTGACACCCCCTTACTATGAAGGTGTTGTATATGTCAGCACCCCTAACATTTCTTCAGAAGCCTCCCAGTGCAGGTGGAACCAACAACAAGTCTGCCTAACCCTCTCAGTCGTTACCAGGGAAGGCCTCTGTGTGGGTCAGGTCCCACAAACACATCGACATTTGTGGAATGCTTCATATCCTCTGATGGAGAATCCAACTGGACACCTCCTTCCACCTTCAGATGGCATGTGGACCTATGCCTCAGGGGTCCAGCCTGCATAAGTTTAGAGATTCTAGATAACAACCATGACTTTTATGTCTTGGTTCAGATAGTGCCTGGATTGTTATACCACCCTTATGAAGTTGTACTGGACTATTGGCATCCTGATGCTGGGGACTTAGTAAGACATAAAAGAGAGTTAGGAGTTACCCTGGTGGTTATTTTGGGGCTGTAGGGGCAGCTTCAGGATCATCTGCTATTGCTTTGCAGCATAAGGCTTATGGAGAACTAAGAGCTGCCATTGATTTAGATATAGAGAGAATAGAAAAGACTTCAGCTGACCTCCAAGAATCCTTGACCGCCCTCTCAGAGGTGGTCCTTCAAAATAGGAGAGGATTAGACCTGCTATTCCTTAAAGAAGGAGGTCTGTGTGCTGCACTAAAAGAAGAATGTTGTTTTTACATAAACCACTCACGTAGAGTCAAAGGCAATTTAGCTAAGATTAGAGAGGGTTTAGAACAAAGAAAAAGAGAAAGAGCTCAAAGCAAAAGTTGGTTTGAAACCTGGTTCAATGTTGCCTGAGCAGTCGTCTCGCCAGCAAGAAGACACGCGGACACTAGGATCCTTCTGCAGCAAGCATTTATTGCATCATGAAGAGGAAAAAGGGCCGAGCCAATAATACTGCTTATATACACCACAGCGCAGTGTGTCTGCCCATGACTGGCTGTTTGCTCATCACCCCATGTGACGCCCCGGGATGGGCTGTGACTTGGCGCCTTTTCACTCTACGCACATGCGCAAACAGTTGTTTACCAGGAGTCGACAGCGGATGTAGGCGCCATCTTGTCAAGGCGAATGCCTCTCTTGCTCTACCGCTCTCCACAGTTCAATTCCTCTCCTTAGTTCATAACTTTGGTCTCTACTCTTTTAGGACCACTGATTATACTCCTATTATTGCTTACCTTTGGCCCCTGCATTTTGAATTGCTTGGCTACTTTTATTAGTACAGTACAGATAATGATGTTAAGACAACAATATAAGCCTATCACCAGTGAGGAGACTTGTCGGCCGCCTTACCTGTCCAGTGGAAATAAGGAGGCAAACACCAAGCCCTTCTCCATGCAGTTTAA
>NW_022196894.1:84776843-84785848 GCF_008632895.1 Mastomys coucha
CTCTGCTCTGGCCGGAGACCAGGTGTTCAATATATATGTATATAGGGTAGCAGCTGCGGCTCCCCACAGAGACTGAGTTATGATTTGAAGATTAAAACCATGCCAAAGAAAAAGAGGGGAATGTAGAAACAAAGTTTTGGCAGTCAGAATGACCTGGCTAAGTTAAGACCTGCCAAAACAAAAGTAACTGTTCTTAGAATAACTCCCCTGCCCCACCCTGTACTAAATTCCAAGAAAAACCACAAACTGTCCTGACCTTACCACCAAAATCCCTCAAGATATTAATGGCTGACCAATGAGTTTAAAATATGCTGCTGCTTTGCTGATCAACCATAATATAGCAGAATAACCCCCTTACAAGAAGGGTATAAAAAGTATGTGCTTCTTGAGCTCATGGTTGACTCTCCCTGCGAGGCTGAGCAATCCCATGCGCATTGGATCAATAAACCTCTTGTCATTGCATTGATCTGTCATCAAGTTGTGTTCTGGGGGGTCGCATACCTAGGCTAAGACCTTGGTAGTCTTTTTTTTTTTTAAAGATTTATTTATTTATTATAAGTAAGTACACTATAGATGTCTTCAGACACACCAGAAGAGGGCATCAGATCTTATTATAGATGGTTTGTGAGCTACCATGTGGTTGCTGGGATTTGAACTCAGGACCTTTGGAAGAGCAGTCGGTGGTCTTCACTGCTAAGCCATCTTTCCAGCCCGACCTTGGGGGTCTTATACTTCAAATCCCTGAAGATAGAAATTAAAGACCTCAGAAGATGGAGAGGTCTCCTGTGCTCATGGATTGGCAGGATTAATATAGTAAAAATGGCCATCTTACCAAAAGTGATCTACAGATTCAATGTAATCCCCATGAAAATTCCAACCCAATTCTTCATAGAGTTAGAAAGAGCAATTCTCAAATTCTTTTGGAATAACAAAAAACCTAGAATACTGAAAACTATTCTCAATGATAAAAGAACTTCTGGGGGAATCATCATCCCTGACCTCAAGCTATACTATAGAGCAATAGTGGTAAAAACTGTACTACATTGGTACAAAAACAGGCAAGTAGATCAGTGGAACAGAATTGAAGACTCCAGAAATGAACCCACACACCTATGGTCACTTGATCTTTGACAAAGGTGCTAAAACCATCCAGTGGGGGGAAAAAGACAGCATTTTCAACAAATGGTGCTGGCTCAACTGGTAGTTTGCATGTTGAAGAATGCAAATTGATCCATTCTCATCTCCATGTACAAGTGGATCGAGGACCATAAAACCAGATACACTGAAACTAATAGGAAAGAAAGTGAGGAAGAGCCTCGAGCACATGGGCACAAGGGAAAATTTCCTAAACAGAACACCAATTGACAAATGGGACCTCATAAAATTGAAAAGGTTCTGTAAATCAAAGGGCACTGTCAACAGGATAAAACGACAACCAACAGATTGGGGAAAGATCTTTACATTTGATAGAGGACATAGTGACCCCCAAATTACTAATATTAGCACTCGGCAGTTAAAAACCTTACCTAAGAAACTCCAGTGTTGTATATAGACAGTTTGTCCCTGCAGAAATTTTCCCATTTTTCCCTCCTGCCCAAGCCCAGGCTGTCTCCACGCTGCAGCTAGCACAGGGCTCCTTCCCGCCTCGGTCTCTCCCCAAGAGAACTTAGGCTAGTTTTAGAAAGGCACTACCCAAAAGCCACCCTTAATGAAAACATCTCATGGAGCCAAGTGCTCACGAGAGAGACATCCTCCCAGTCTCTGTCTGATAAGCAGCTGAATTCTTCAGATACCTGTTCTTGAGATCTCAGAGGAATAACAAACCCAGAGAGGATTAGTGTTTCCTCCATTTAAATCATAGAGAAAGGTAAGCAGAGGTTACAGACAGTTTTGGCCAGCCACAAAATTAGCTCCTGATAATACCAAAACAGACACCCATTAATCCCCCACCAGCTTCAGTTCTGTCCTAACAAATGGTTATAGCATTTCACTCCCCTTACTCTGAAGCATCCTAAGAATTCCCAATTTTGTATATAAACTCATGATTTTTCTGGGCTTGGGGGTCACATGGGAGCACTTGCTCTTAGTGTAAAGTGTGTGATCTGAGTCTGGACTCTTATAATAATAATAAAAGGCTCTTTTGTAAGTTACAGCAGACTTTGCAATTCTTGGGCTCTTTTGGGTTTTCCTGTGGATTCTGGGCACAACAAGGGCTAATATCCAAAATATACAAAGAACTCTAGAAAGTAGACTCCAGAGCTGGAGAGATGGCTCAGCAGTTAAGAGCACGGACTGCTCTTCCAGAGGTCCTGAGTTCAAGTCCCAGCCACTTGGTGGCTCACAACCATCTGTAATGAGATCTAATGCCCTCTTCTGGTGTGTCTGAAGACAGCTACAGTGTACTTATATATAATAAATAAATCTTTAAAAAAGGAACACAAATGGTATGTACTCACTAATAAGTGGATATTAGCTCAAAAGCTCACAATGCCCATGATACAATCCACAGATCATATGGAGCGTAGAAGGAAGACCAGCATGTGGATGCTTCAGTCCTGCATTGAGGAGGGAAACAGGAGGTGGAGGGACAGGGGGATAGAGGGAGCGATAGAGGAGCGGGAGAAAATAGGGAGTGCAGTATCAGGAACTGGAAGAGATGTGAGAGAGGTACAGAGGATCAGGAAATCAAATAAAAATATGCAGCTGGGTGGATGAGGAACTGGGGACAGCCACTGGAGGGTCCCAGACACCAGGGAAATGTGAGCCTCCCAGTACCCAATGGGGATGTTTAGCTGAAATACACAGAGAAGGTGGAGATAGAACCAGATGAGACCACCTCCAGTAGATAGGCATGGCCCCTGGTAGAAGGATGGGGCCCCCCACCCATCTCAAAGTTTTTAATCCAGAAATATTCCTGTCCAAAGGAAGAACAGGGACAAAAAATGGAACAGTGACTGAAGGAAGGACAAATCAGGGACTGCC
This sequence comes from Mastomys coucha, assembly GCF_008632895.1. Lineage (NCBI taxonomy): Eukaryota > Metazoa > Chordata > Mammalia > Rodentia > Muridae > Mastomys > Mastomys coucha. Next base: position 84,779,826 of record NW_022196894.1, read on the forward strand.
CCACCTGGGGATCCATCATGTCTTTAGACACCAAACCCAATACTGTGGTCAATGTGGTGGTCAAGTGTTGGACCATGAAAGGCAGTCGGTTCTGGTTGAGCAAGACTTACTCTGGAGACCTAGTAGAAAATTCTACAAGGGACAGAATAGTAAGCTACACTCCCAGACATTAGGCTGCTGACACCATGAGCCCTCACTCCTTTATCCTGTGGCTAGACAATGCTCCAAGTTCCCAGTATTCTGGCTGGATTCCACCCCCACAGTCACCTGACCACAGCCAGGTATGCCCCACCCTACAGTTACCTGGGAACAGCAAGGTAGCCTAGCCCACCATAAAAAAGGGCTGCTTGCTTCCTCCTCTCTCTTAAGCTCTTGCTCTTACTCTCACCTCTCGCTCTCTCTCTCCCCCTCCCTTTCTCCTCTCTCCATGTGGCCATGGTCAGCCTTCTTTACTTTTCTCCTTCTCCTTCTCCTCCTCCTTCTTCTCCTCTCTCCCCCTCCCCCTCCCTCTCCTTCTCTCTCTCCTTCTTCCCCTCCCCTCCTCCTTCCTGTCCCCCCTCCTCTGTTTTCTACAATACATGCCTTAAGACCATGGACTGCATCTTTTCCACTAGACTCACCGTGCTAGAGCAATGCATTAGGACTTCCCCTAAAGAGCCGTGTCTAATCTTCAACAGGAAAGGCTCCCAGCATTTCCAGCCATAAGACTGGACCAAGGACTCTAGCCCCACGCCCCTTGAGGGAACCACTGGGCATCCCCTTCCCCTCCCCGACCCTTTCTCCCTTCAGCCCTGGGGCTAACTGAGCTGCCTGGGGAGGGTATTTTGTTCTCAGCTGTGGGATGTTCAAGACTGAGAACCCGTGGGACTGCTCCCTCATCACCCCCTCAGACTGGGGTAGTGGCTTCCCACGGCCAGACGCCCACCCAGTGGAGTGGAGGTCACAGGCAGTCTCCTGAGTTCACCTGGCCAATGAGTTCCCTACCCGCCCCCATCCCCTCAAAGCGGGGGTTCTACTGCCTGACAGGGCCTGACACCTGTCCTGTGGTGGCCCGGAGGTGCCCGACAGTCAAGAGGTGCTTGAGGACAGGAACCTAATGTGGCAGTTCCTTGGGAGATCTGGCCAGCAAGTGACCAATGCAGATGTGGATGCCTGGAGCCAACCATCAGACTAAGCTCAGGGACCCTGATGGTGGAACTGACAGAAGGACTGGAGGAGCTGAGGGGGATTACAACCCCATTGGAAGAACAACATAGGCTGGCCTGACCACCAGTTCTCCCAGTGACTAGATCACCAAGCAAGGAGTGTACCTGGAGGGATCCATGGCTCCAGATACATATGTAGCAGAGGATGGCCTTGCCTGACAGCAATGGGAGGGGAAGCCCTTGGTCCCTGAGAGTTTTGATGCCCCAGTGTAGGAGGATGCTGGAGAGGTGGGTCAGGAGAGTGTGGGTGGGTAGAAGAGCACCTTCATACAGGCAAAGGGGATGGGGGAGGGGGCATGTGGGACTGGGGGTTGGTGGAGGGGGTAACTGGGAAGTGGGATATCATTTGAGATGTAAACGAATGGAATGATTAATAAAAAAAATTGCACTGGCCAATTTTCTCACTTATTATGCTACTGAAGGGCTGGAGAATTTTAGAATTTTAAAATAAGAGCGTTTAATAGAAATGTATCAGTAGGAATGTATAATGTATAACCTTTACCTAAAAGGTCATGGAAAATCTCTGTAAGGAGCCAAGAATGTAGGCCTGCTAGTTCCAGAAACCAGTCCCTCCACAAAGGCAGACATCTAGGTGTTTCTAGGGAGCAGTCAATCACAAAGTAAATGATAATGACAATGATAAAGCCACATTCTTGAGAATTATGAGTATGCAGGATGTTTTCCTCATGACCCTGACCCTGACTAAAGCCTGGGTTGGGTCCCTCTGGAATTTTCCACTGTTTGTTATGTTTCCTTGGTAACCCCCTCACCCCCTCTAGTTTGTGTTTTTTCCCCTTAAATACCCCTTACTCCTTGTGGTCTGGGTCGAACTTCTCTGGCCTGCAAGGCTACTAGTTTGACCCAGGTACCGGCCTATCTCAAATAAACCTACTCCTCTGGCCTGCAAGGCTACTAGTTTGACCCAGGTACCGGCCTATCTCAAATAAACCTAGTGTGCTTGCAACAAGATCGGTCTCTCGTGAGTTATTCGTGTCATCCCGAGACTTGAGTGAGGGTCTCCCAAGCTCCGGAGTCTTTCACTACTATTTTAATATATCATGCTATGTCCACTATTCTCTCCCACTCTCTTGCTTCCCTAGCCCTGGCCTTCCTCTCTCTGCTCTGGGCTCTTCCAGATGCCTTTGAGTAAGTCTCTTATTCACAGTAAAAGCCTTCCCCCTGAGCGGCAGTTTCAAGTGGTTTCTTTATTGCATCCCCTCACATACACAAAGCTGTTCTTTTACTGTGTTGCTTACTTCTGTCTATTTTGCTGGTAACATCCATTTGTAATATTGTGTGATTACTGTCTCTGCTTGAGGTCTGCTTAATTGGTGTTGCAAAAGACTTAGCACAAAGTGTGTAGTTAATGATTTTCATCAACGAGCTGCAAATATTCAGGAGTTCACACACTGTAACATTCCCCTTTAATTCCCGTCAGTTTTGACAAAGTCAGCAAGGTGAAGGCTGAGGTTGGAAGAAAGATCACTCACTTTTATAAGCGATTGGGACAGGATTAGGGAAAGTGAGAGACATTTAGAAGTTGCTCTCTTGGCTATCCTGCAGAAATAACGTATTTGAGAGGTAACTATGGAGGACCCTCCAAGCCATAGACCAGCACCTGTCATGCACTCTCTAGAAGGATTTAAATACCTCCACAGTTAACACCGGAGTTAACACGTGGCGGGACTCACACGCTCGGATCCCTCGGGAGGACGAGCCATTTCCCACAATGCCGCGTTCCGGAAGTTGCCTCTCCTGGAGGGTGACTGGTTCCACCGCGTCGCTTTCTCTTCGTCACCTGGAGAAAGCGGAGCTGACGGCCGGCTCCGGGCCTGTCGCGGGAGGCAGTTATGGGCGCCGTCGCCCCGGGTGAGTACCGACCGCTCGGCAGCCCTGCCTGCCGCGCCTCGGCCTCAGCCACTGCGAGTGCTGTCGGCTCCAGGGGTGGCCGGTGCCTTTGGGTGCCGGCGGCCCGGGCCTGTGGACCCCAGCCTGCCCCGTGGGCGCCGAGCAGTTGGTAGGGCCGGCGGGCGCCGGGAAGGGTGGCTGGGCGGCCGGCGTGCGAGCTCCGGAGAGCGCCCGGTGACGCCGTGTGCTGGGGTGAAGCGAGGCTGGCGCTGTTACCCATGGGTGACAAACTCGAAAGCCACGTTGTAGAGAGACCCGCTGACAGGAGTTTTCCCACATGCAATCGCGAAGGCAGAGGAAGACCGGGAGGGCAGAAAAGGAAAGCGATCGGAGTAATATGAGGCTGACAACAGGAGTTTTGATTTCAGCGGATGGAGCCGCGAGCGAGTAATTGGGCCTAGATGGCAATTCTTATCAGAAAACTCACCTGAACGATGCCTGACAGTATTACTGTTTTTATAGAACCCTTTCCCAAGACTCTGCAGTGACCTTCACAGCTGTCAGAATTTTACTGTAGCTCCTTCAGCAGCATCGACTGACTTCTCAGGTCCACTGGTTGCCCTAATTAAGTGTTGTCTTTCAAGTTTTCCTTTGCTGTCTCAAGGGAAACTGCAGTCCTTAAACCAGATTTTCTAGCTCTGTCTTCACAACTGCAGGCTTATGATTTAATGCCCGTCTTTTTCCTTTTTGCCTGAAGTTGTGCCAGTTGTGCCTTCATATTCTCATTCTCTCTCTCTCTCTCTCTCTCTCTCTCTCTCTCTCTCTCTCTCTCTCTCTCTCTCTCACATCTGTCTGTCTGTCTGTCTGTCTCATCTGTCGGTCTGACAGCTTCATTCTGGCTGGCCTGGAACTTTGTAACTGCCTACTTTTGCCATAGGAGTGCTGGGACTAAAGGTGTGTGCCATTAACGGAGGGAGTTTTTTTGAGGACCTACTATGTACTCGCGGTATGCTATAAGCAACATAGAAATTCTGCTCAGAACCAGTTCTTTCTTCAAAAGCTTCAGATTACAGAGAGAAAAAAAACTTAGTGTGTTCAGATTATAGATTTGAAAAGCAATTTACTGTGGTAGAGAAACAGTAAAGGATGGTACATATTTTCTTTTTCTTTTCTCTGTCTCTCTGTCTCTCTCTGTCTGTCTCTGTCTGTCTCTCTCTGTCTCTGTCTCTGTCTCTCTCTCTGTGTGTGTGTGTGTGTGTGTGTGTGTGTGTGTGTGTGTGTGTGTGTGTTTGCTTTGTTCTTCGAGACAAGGTCTCTTTGTGTAGCTGTCCTGGAACTCCCTTCATAGACCAGGCTGGCTTCAAACTCTGCTAATGTAGGTTTTCTTTTTCTTTTTCTTTTTCTTTTCTTTCTTTTTTCTTTCCCTTTCTTTTTTCTTTTCCTTTCTTTCTCTCTCTCTCTCTTTCTTTCTTTCTTTCTTTCTTTCTTTCTTTCTTTCTTTCTTTCTTTCTTTCTTTCTTTCTTTCTTTTTTAAGCTTCATTGAAACCTGGTGGTGGTGGTGTTGGTGCATGCCTTTAATCCCAGCACTGTGGGAGGCAGAGGCAGTTGGATCTCGAGAGGGCAGCCTGAACTACAGAGTGATTTTTGTTTCTAAATATCTTTCTTTAGTGAATATCATCATTTAAAAGATGATTGAGCCAGGGCTTTGTGCACGGCAGGCAAGCACTCTACCTATTGAGCAACATCTTTAGCTCTCATCAATTTTTTTTTTTTTTTTTTTTTTACAACATTTTAGATGATCCTTGGTAAAGGAAGAGTTACTGGTTTAGTATAGTAGTGCCCTAGCATTTTGTCTGGTATACACGGCCCAGATTTAATATCCCAAACTGAAGAGGACAAAAAGCTGAATGAAAATTTGCTTTGTAAAAGATAATTTTGGCCAGGCAGTGGTGGCGCACACCTTTAATCCCAGCACTTGGGAGGCAGAGGCAGGTAGATTTCTGATTTCGAGGCCAGCCTGGTCTACAGAGTGAGTTCCAGGACAGCCAGGGCTACACAGAGAAACCCTGTTTCGAAAAACCAAAAAAAAAAAAAAAAAAAAGATAATTGCTTCACTTGGCTCTTGTTTTTTACATACATGTCTTGAATATCCTTAACACCATCCCATCAAGATCTGAAGGACTTGTTGCAAGACTTTATGCCAGAATGATGACAAAAATTAAGATTAGAATGAACTTGAATTGGGACTGGAATGTAGCTTAATGGTAGAGCACCTGTAAAGACAAGAATTAAGTGATGTGTCTCCTCCAGATACTATTTCCCATTTGCACAAACTTTTAGTAAGCATCTCAAGGAGAAATAGCTTTTTATGGTCATTATCAAGTTTTTAGCCTTAACAAGTTACTCTGAAACATGTAAAATACAGACTCTCAAAATTAATGTTTAAAGATAGACTTGTAAGTACTTTTAATTCTCTTGCTGTTTTTAAATTTTCAGAATTCAACCAAACAGGCAAAGATTTAATGTGTGGTTAGATTAGCCATAGACTACCAAATGGGGGTTTGTGGGTGACATAAACAAGTAGACAATTCTTAGTTCATATCTAGAAGGCAGACTAGTAAAGAGAATTGTGTACTTTTGATTGTCTGTTTTTAAATTTTCTTGCAAACCTTCCTTTAAACTTTGCTAGCTGATTGTAGAATATTTAATTTATGTGGCGAAGAGTTGAATACCTGTTAGTGTTAGGCACTGAAGCATTTCAAGGTAGACGTAAGGAGATTGAGAGCCTTGACTTTTACATTTGTAGAAAACATTTTAACTTTGTACTTCCTGGTTGAAAACAAGATGATACTGTATATTCTGTGTACTTACGAGTTCTTAGGAGAAGTGTGATGGTGTATTCCAGTGGTATTCTTGAGTTATAAAGTTCTCTTAGGAAAAGTGTGATGGTGTATCCCAGTGGTATTCTT
>NW_022196894.1:84785975-84830975 GCF_008632895.1 Mastomys coucha
TGAGTTAAAAAGTTTTTAGGAGAAGTGTGATGGTGTATCCCAGTGGTATTCTTGAGTTATAAAGTTCTTAGGAAAAGTGTGATGGTGTATCCCAGTGGTATTCTTGAGTTATAAAATGCGATAGACATGTAAAGCATTGACTGTAGCTTTCCTGAATTTTTATCTTCTAAACTGTAGAAATTATTTTTTTCTTTCATATTGTCTTTTTGTTTTTTGTCAAGCTGAGTTTATCTTGTTTTCCAGATTGTAATTTTGTGTCAGTGAGCAATCCATAAAGTGCCAACATGGGAAAGAAACGAACAAAGGGGAAAAGTGTTCCAGATAAGGCTTCCTCTGAATCTACAGGTATATCTCATCAGTTGTTGTTAAAGCCTGTTACTATATCTAAGTGAATATCTTTGTTTATTTTTATGGGTACTGGTGCTTTTTCTTATATGCATGTCTACAGTGTGTTTATACAATGCCCACATAGACCAGAAGAGGGTGTTTTATCTCCTGCAAGTGGAGTTAGATGGTTGTGAGACACCACATAGGCTCTGGGACTCAAACCCCAGACATCTGAAAGAACAGTCAGTGCTCTTAACTGCTGAACCATCTCTATATGTAAGCAATGTATGTACTTTTATATAATCAGAATTTTACTATTGTTAAATTTTTATTTAAATATTATGTAAAACCATTTTAAATGTTCTTTTCTTTTATCTGCATGTATGTCAGTGCACCATTTGTGGGCAGTGCTTATGGAGGCCAGAGACGGTATCAGAGCCTCTGGAATTGTAGATAGTGGTGATTGTCTGCTATGTGGGTGCTGTGCTGGGCCATAGGTCCTTTGGAAGAGTGCCAGATGCTCTGAACCACTGAGCTGTCATCCCAACCCTATTTATTTATTTATTTATTTTTAATTTTACATGCCATGTGTATGGGTCTTCTGATTATATACATATCACCCTGCCTGTGGAGGTCAAAGAGAACATTGAATCTTCTGAAATCCTTATAAACATAGTTGTGAGGTATCACATGGGTGCTGGGATTAGAACCACAGGTCCTCTGGAAAGAACAGCCATGCTCTTAACTACTGAACCATCTCTCCAGCCTTTTTCTTTTCTTTTTAAAGAGTTGTTTATTTATTATATGTTAGTACACTATAGCTGTCTTCCAACACACCAGAAGAGGGCATCAGATCTCATTACAGATGGTTGTGAGCCACCATGTGGTTGCTGGGATTTGAAATCAGGACCTTTGGAAGAGCAGTCAGTGCTCTTACCCGCTGAGCCATCTCACCAGCTCCCCCTCGCACCCCCTTTTTTTGTTTTGTTTTCTGAGACAGGGTTTCTCTGTATAGCTCCGGCTGTCCTGGAACTCACTCTGTAGATCAGGCTGGCCTTGAACTCAGATCTGCTGCTTCTGCTTCCCAAGTGCTGGGATTAGCGGCATGTGCCACTACTGCCTGGCTCCTTTTCTTTTTAAGGTAAGGTTTTACTGTCCCTGGCTGGCCATGAACTCACAGAGTTCTGCCTGCTTTTGCCCCTTAGTGCTAAGATTAAGGCGTACACAACCATGCCCAGCTTAGGTTTATTACTGTGTGTGTGTGATGAGTGTTGAGTAGTATCTGTGTGCTATAGTATGAGTGGGGGGGGGGGGGTCAGAGGACAGCTTTCAGGAGTAGCTTCTCTCCAGCCCCTGTGGGTTTGGGATCAAACTCGGGTCCTCAATCCCACACAACAGGTTGGCCCTGTTGTAGTCTTTGCTGTATGTGTCATTTGCCTTCTATATTCATCTTTTTAAAATCTACTTTATGTGTAATGGGTGTTTTGCTGGTGTATGTGGTCTTTTCACCACATGTCTGCCTGCTGCCTTGGGAGGTTAGAAGAGAGCATTGGATTTCCTGGAACTGGTTTATTTATATACAGTTGTGAGCTGCCATGTAGGTGCTGGCAATTGAACCTGCAAGAGTAGTTAGTAGATTCTATTGTTGATAAGCCATCTCTCTAGCCTTATACTCACTTTTGATATAAAGGATCATGTCTGTATATGTTATTTATTTAGCTAGTCTGCTACTGTAAGTTTTAGTGTTATCAGTGGAACAGTAATGACCCTTTTTTTTTTTTTTCTGAGACAGGGTTTCTCTGTATAGCCCTGGCTGTCCTGGAACTCACTGTGTAGACCAGGCTGGCCTTCAACTCAGAAATCTGCCTGCCTCTACCTCCCAAATGCTGGAATTAAAGGTGTACAACACCACTGCCTGGCAATAATGGTCCTTAATTACACAATAAAATGTTTATTTTCCTGAACCTTTACTAGTACTTGACAGTATCAGTTGTAAAACTTACTGCTCATTTAATGTTTTAAAAGATAGTTCTTCCCCCCTCTCCTATAATCTCTGTTTCTTTACTAGGATTCAGTGGTTTTCTGCATTACTTTATTTGTATTAACTTGATCTGTGTTTATTGGACAGGAAGCCAGTTGTACTATTTGATTGGTTTCTATGACTTTAGTTTCCATCAAACAATTCAAATCCTTCAGAATGGCTCCTGTACCCTTTAATCACTTGTCCTGAACCTGATTTCCAGTCTCAAGTATGGCTGTCTTTTGAGTACATTGTATGGCTCCACCATTTACAGAGATAGCACACATCTTTACACACTTTTATATGGGGATTGGTCTTTTTGGTTTGTCCTATATGTCTGTCCATCCATTTGTCCATCCATCCATCCATCCATCCATCCATCCATCCATCCATCCATCCATCATCTATCTAACTTAGAACAGGGCCTTTTTATGTGATTTTTGCTGGCCTATAACTTCATATGTAGACTAGAGTGGCCGGAACCTACCAGGAATCCACATGACTCTGCCTCCTCAATGCTGAGAGTAAAAGGCGTGTGTCCTCAGCCTGTGTGGTCATAAGGACTGGAGTTTGGGTTGCAGTACCCACATAACCCAGGTATCCCACAAATACTCCAAGCTGTCAACACTCCCCTGGCCTCCAGGCCTCCTGCATGCACACACATCTATACACATTCACACATATACATAGAAAAAAAAATCCTAAAAAAAATTCAATTTTAAATTTGTGAAAGTGCTTTCTCGGAAGGGTTTGGATGTATGTATCTTAGTGGTACTGTTTGCCCGTGTGTGAGGACACAGCTTTTTTACCCAGTACCACAAAGAAAACAAGTAACTAGGAAAGTGCTGCTCGTCCTACTGACATTCCTGTTTCCTTGGGACTGATGTTTTTGAAGGCACAGAACTCAGTTGATAGAACCCTAACCTGCCACAACCACACACAGGCATCCTTCTCAAAGAGGCTCATAACATTCAAATGTCATGCAGGATGATGAGTGTACTCATAGCCTGGAAGCTAATTTAATGTTGAAATTTGGATACAGTTCAGTATTAACAATAAAAAGCCAAATTTAATCTTATGTATTGCCTTTTTTTTTTTTTTTTTTTTTTTTTTTTTTTCAAATTTTCAATAGAACCAATGTGCAGACACCTTAGAAAAGGGTTGGAACAAGGTAATTTGAAAAAAGCTTTAGTAAATGTGGAATGGAATATCTGCCAAGACTGTAAGACTGACAATAAAGTGAAAGGTAAACCTGAGGAAGAAGCAGAAGAGCCTTCGGTGTGGCTGTGTCTTAAATGTGGCCATCAGGTATGCTCAGACTTCAGGAAACAGACATTGGGAAGCTCTGGGTGGTTCTTATGTAAAACCACAGTCTGGCCGGCTATCGCCAGCAGTCATAGGTCGTGCTCTCTAGTCAGTGGATTCTGAGATGAAAATGTTTTCCACGTTGGTGTTTTGGGAGGGTTCTCTTGAGGTACCGTGGTTGTAACAGTGAAGGAATAGGAATAGGCAGAGGGGGACGAAGAAATGGCTGCAACAAAGCATTTGTAGGTTGTAGAGTGACTGGCCCTTAACATGTGTCCTGAAGAAAGGAAAGAGGCTAGGTCTGTGTGCCTGTGCACACCGGTCCTGCTTCTGGAGAGAGGCTGTAACCCTCTGCAAGGCAGCTCCCTTTCATTGGGGTTAATCCTGGGGATGGGTGGATTGAGTTGCTACTACCATCAAGCTACATTTTAGGCAGCTGGGAGAAATGAGTACTTTGGTCTTAGGGCTTGATCGGGAATCTGGCTGGTGCCTCTCATTATCTACTGTGTATCATCAGCCTACTGATACAGTTGAAGTACTAAAGCTCAAGTCCTTGGTCACCATTAAATGTTGACTTTATCTGTCTACCTATTCCTGTCTATCTGTATGTTTATATGTCTATCATCTATCCATCTCTGTCTGTGTGTCTGTCTACTTACCTTTCTATTTTGAGACAGGGACTCAATATGTAGCTTTGGCTGGTCTGGAACTAACTATACAAGACTGGCTGGCTTTGAACTCAGAGTTCCAACAGCCTTGGCCTCTTCAGTGCTGGGATTAAAATCACCATACCCAATCGGTGGTGAGTCTTAGGAAGCTGGTCTGCTCAGTCTTTTTTTTTATGTGTATGAGTGAGTACAATGAGTGAGTACACTGTAGTTATACAGATGACTGTGAGCTATCATGTGTGTGGCTGCTGGGAATTGAACTCAGGACCTCTGCCGGCCCTGTTCTCTCTGGCCCTGCTCGCTCTGGTGTAATACACTGTAGCTGTCTTCAGACGTACCAGAAGAGGGCATCAGATCTCATTACTGGTGGTTGTGAGCCACCATGTGATTGCTGGGATCCTAACTTAGGACCTTTGGAAGAGCAGTCAGTGCCCTTACCCACTAAGCCATCTTGCCAGCCCTGGTCTGGTCAGTCTTAACCATGAATCTACAAGATGAGACAGACAACTAATTTTTGAAAAAAAAAAATTTAAGATTTATTTATTTATTTATTTATTTATTTATTTTGGTTTTTTGAGACAGGATTTCTCTGTGTAGCTCTGGCTGTCCTGGAACTCACTCTGTAGACCAGGCTGGCCTCGAACTCAGAAATCTGCCTACCTCTGCCTCCCAAGTGCTGGGATTAAAGGTGTGTATCACCACTGCCCAGCTAAGATTTATTTTTAGTTATGTGTATTGTGTGTGTCTGTGGAGGTCAGAAGAGGTTGTCACATCCCTTAGAACTGGTAGTACAGACAGTGGTAAGCCACCTGATGGGGAAGCAAATTCCTTGGCGAGCTATCTTATTTTTGAAATTGTAAGAATGAGGAAGTTCTTGAAGTACTTGCATATTTACGGTGGGTTGTAAACTAATTTGGTGAGTGTTGGCTTTGAGGTTTATGATCATTGCTCCCTAGGGCTGCGGCAGAGATTCCCAGGAGCAGCATGCCTTGAAGCACTATACAACACCAAGATCCGAGCCTCACTATCTGGTGCTTAGTTTGGACAACTGGAGCGTCTGGTGAGCTTCAACTCCCTTTCCTGTGGACTAGAGATGATTTAAATGCCAGAGAATGAATCTGCTGAAAGTGTTTCAGAGCAAGAAAAGTAAACTTGTACGTTTGTCATGTAGTACTGCATGGCAGGAAAGATGGATACACAGAAGGCGTGGGAATCAGTAACTCCTTGTGCCTTTTCTTGTGGAATTGTTTTTAGTTTAAAGATAGGGACAGGAAATACACATTTCAAATACATGAGAATATAGTAAAAAGATAATGAATTTCCACAAAACCATTATCAGGCCATTTATGGTATTGTGCCTTCTAAATTGTAATTTTTTTTTTAAATTTTATATGTATGAGTACATTGTAGCTGTACAGATGGCCATGAGCCATCATGTGTATGGCTGCTGGGAATTGAACTCAGGACCTCTGTCCCACTTTCGCTCCGGCCCTGCTTGCTCCAGCATAATTCACTGTAGCTGTCTTCAGATGCACCAGAAGAGGGCATCAGATCTCATTACGGGTGGTTACGAGCCACCATGTGGTTGCTGGAATCCGAACTCAGGACCTTTGGAAGAGCAATCAGTGCTCTTACCCGCTGAGCTATCTCGCCAGCCCCTAAATTGTAATATTATTAACTGATTTTTATTCCATTAAAAACTGTCTTTACAGCAATATTCCTTTGAGTATCATCTGTCACTTGTAAACTTTATTAATTTTGTTGGCATTGAGCTGTAGTTTAAATGACATATATGCACATGACTGTGTAGCCCATACATACTCGTGTGCATGTTGTGTGTGTGTAGGTCAAACCTCGCAGCGTGAGACTGTCTCTCCCCGAAGGGGAAGGTTATTTATTGGGTTCTTGTTTGTTACTTGGCTGGCTGGTTGATTGGTTTGGCTGGCTAGCCACGGGCCTCCACTGGATAATACTGGAGCTACAGGCAAGTGCAGGCATATAGGGTGTCAAACCCAGATTCCCATGTTGTGTAGCAAGTGGTCTTATACACTGAACCATCCCCCCCAGGCCAGAAAAGACTTAGTGGGCTAAGGTGTGATTCTGTTATAGAGCACTTGCCTAGCTTGCATGAGACTTTGTGTTCCATTCCTAGAACCTTATATGGAGAAAAAAGTGACAAAAACCACTTTTTTATTTTAATGATGTACTCTGTGTTTGGAATTTCCATTCTATTTAATTACTGTAATTACTTAATTACTGTAATTGTGTATTTTATTAAATCAGGCTTAAAAATGTACTTAGTTGTATTAAAACACATTTTAAGACTTATTTTTATTTAACTCTGTCTATGTCTGTGTGTAGATTTGGCTCATGAGTGCAGGTACCTGCAGAAGTCAGAAGTTCTAGGATTCCCAGAGCTAGAGTTACAGATCCTGGGTACCAACCTTGGGTCTTCTGGGAAAACAGGGCAGCTTATAACTACTGAGCTGCTTATCCAGTCCTCACAAAAACTGGTTTCCATTTTCAGTTTCTCTCTACAATTTTAGATTATTATTAAGTGTGTGATGTGTTTGCATGTACATGTATATGTGCATGTGTGAGCCCTGTTTGTGCAGGCTTGCCATAGTGCATGTGTGGAGAATCAGTTCTCTTCTCCATTGGGTTCTGGGGGTTGGAGTCAGGTTACAGGATTTTGAGGCAAGCACTTTTTTCCACTGAGCCATTGCCAGCCCTACTATTGTTGTTTGTAGAAGAATAATTTGACAGTTATGATTTGTCTCTCCTTCTTGTACTTGTCAGTTTATCAATTTTCTTCTCTGGTTATAGGTGTTACAAGTGTGATGAGGAAGTCAAATACTGCAGTTCAAACCGATTGGGCCAAGTGGTTGATTACATTAGAAAACAAGCTGGCATAATAACTTCAAAACCAGGTAAAAAACCACAAACCAATATGTTTCTTACTAGATATAATAATGTTGGATTTGTGTAGCTGCTTTTATATACTCATTCCTTTATATCCCCCTACTCCATTTTTTTTAATTTTTTTTTTATTTTTTATTTTTTTTTGAGACAGGTCTTTTTATGTAGCCCTGGCTATCCTGGAACTCGCTATGTAGACCAAGCTGGCCTTAAGTTCACAGCGAATCCTCTTGTCTCTGCCTCTCAGCTGCTGGGATTAAAAGCATGCAGCACCACGTCCAGCCAGCCATTCATTTACTTTTTGAGATCAGATCTTTCAGTAGATAAGGCTGGCCTTGAGTTTGTGAGTCAACTGCCTCTAGTATTGCACGTAGCACGTAATATTAGCTGTGACTCGTTTTAAACTGAGAAACTATTTTTGGTGTTACAATTAAATAGGATATGAGAAATGATCTAGTCATATGTGATAAAGGGCCTAGACTAAAGTCATTAAAGGTCAAAGGCATTCTTCTCATAACTCCGGCCTAGAGCTTACTTACTTACTATAGACCTTTTGTGAGTGTGTGTGTGTGTGTGTGTGTGTGTGTGTGTGTGTGTGTGTGTGTGTTGTGAGAGAGTGTGTATGTGTGTATTTGAATTATAAGGATTTTCTTTTTCTGTTTTTATTGCAAATAGTTTATTTTATTTTATTTTTTTAAGATTTATTTATTATAAGTACACTGTAGCTCTCTTCAGACACACCAAAAGAGGGCATCAGATCTCATTATGGATGGTTGTGAGCCACCATGTGGTTGCTGGGATTTGAACTCAGGACTTTCAGAAGAGCAGTCAGTGCTCTTAACCCCTGACCTGAGCCATCTTTCCAGCCTGCAAATATATATTTTTTTAAATACAGTATATTCTGATTATAGTTTTTCCACTCCCAACCCTCAACTCCTCTCAGATTCTCTTCATATCTCTTCCCATACAAATCTGCAGCCTTTCTCTATCCTTAGAAAACAAACTAGAATCTAAAGAAGATAACTAAGATAAAACCAAAACAGACTGGAATAGGACAAAGCAAAGAAACAAAAAATTTAGCCAAGGACAAGCACAAGAAACACATAGATGCAGAAACACACATGCCCGCATACACAGAAACTAGAAATCATAATGAATACTCAAAGGGCCTGTAAGTGCGGAGGAAAAGCTCTCATAAAGCGTTAGAAGACAACCTGCAAAAAACGTTATTTTGTGTTGGTCATCTACTGCTGGGCATGAGGCTTGCCTTTTTGTTTCCCCAGTGAGGCTAATTTTTCATTTTCAAATAGTTATCAATTGGAGATAGCTTCTGGGTTAAGGATTGGGTCATGTGTCTGCTTCCACTATGAGAACTGGGACCCGTCTGGTGCAGACCAATCCAAACCCGGTGCTTTGGAATCTCAGGAGATTAGGGTAGCTGAGGGCTGTCTCATAGAGAGGGCTTTAAGACCCTGTCAGGTGTGGCTACTTTGGATCCTAAGTAGAAAAGTGTTTCTAGATATCAGGAATTGACACAAAGGAGTAGAGATAGACTAACAAGGGATGATGCTGAAAGGGTCGACAAGAAGGAGGAAAGCTGGGTGTGCTATGAAGGTCTGCATGGTCCCCTGGGAATGGGGGAAAGAGAGGAAGGAGAAACAACAGCAGATGTTTGCTACAAAGCAGGAGACAAGCAGGGATTGGGATCTGAGACTGAAAGACAGCTTGGAGAGTGAAGAGCACCTACCTGATTCCTTGACTGTCTTGTCCAGTGGATTTCCAGGAAGTGCCTCTTGCTATTGTCAAGCTAAGACAAAGGAATGGGATGACGGAGGAAGGCTATAGATCTCCCTAGGGCCCTGGGAATGGAGGCAACAGGAAAGAGGCCACAAAGGTCTACAAAGCTGGGCATAAGATTGGGGGATTGGAATTGGAGGACTGGAAGGTGAGTGAAGATTGCTTACCTCAGTTCTTAGCCTGTGTGGGGAGTAGGTTTTGAGGAATGTCTATAGACTTAACTATACTATAGTGTGATATATTCATAATAGAGAAAATTGAGACTGTTAAATAAAATGAATACACACACACATATGCACATACATACATACATTGGTTTTTAGACAAAGGTATTTTGTTTTGGAGACTCTGGTCTTTTGTAGCCCTGGCTACACATAAGCCTGGAAGTCATATAACTCTGTCTGCCTATACCTCCCAAATGCTGGGATTAAAGCCATGTGCCACCATGGAAGGCTGGAGATAGGGTTTTCCGTAGCCATTACTGACCTTTCACGTAGTCAAAGAAGGCACGGAGCTTTTGATCCTCTTGTCTTTACCTCTCAGGTAATGGGCTTACTGGCATACACTATTACTCTTTGGCTTTGTGAGGTGCTAGAAATTAAACCCTATGCATAATTTATGCTAGGCAGGCAGTTGTCTGTCTGTCTACCTACCTACCTACCTACCTACCTACCTACCTACCTACCTACCTACCTACCTACCTGCCCTGCTGCTCTGGTGGGGCAGTTGAGCAGGGACTAGTGGGATCACCTGGAAGAGAAAGTAAGACAGGGGACGAGAAGGAACGACAGCAAGTTAAGGAGTCTGATCAGGCTGCAATTTTTAATTTTCTCGCTCAGGTTATATACTCTTACAAGCAGGAATGGGGAAAGGAAAGGGGACAGGGTTGCTTTGTCTTCGGGGAGTGCAGATGATCTCAGAATCAGGAATCTGGCTAGGTAAAAAGTTCAGGTTGCTAGGCACCTGTCTATATAATGCATAACTATCTTGCCCCTAACTGTGCATGACTATTTTGCCCCTAACTGGGCTGGGAGTTAAGCACTTGTCTACAGAACCCATAGATGTTTGATCTCATAGCAGAATGGATTATTAAATGTCTAACTGCAAACTCTGAGGTGGGCTTTCATAACCAAGTGGGCGGTTAGAGACTTATCAGTAAGATTAATGAACTATTTGTTCTTATCTATGCAGCTACTAAGTGGGCTGTTGGATACCTGACAGCAAGGTTAATAGTCTTTTCTTCTTAGCTGGGTCAGTACTTTCCCATTGAGGCAGCTGTTGATTTCAGCTGGGCTAGTACATTCCCATGGAGGCCAAGGCTTTTGAACCAATAAGCAGTTATGGCTGACAGAGCAGTCAGACTACTCCCAACACCCATCTGCCTGCCTGCCTACCTACCTGCCTACCTACCTACCTGTCTACCTACCTACCTACCTACCTGCCTGCCTGCCTGCCTGCCTGCCTACCTACCTACCTACCTACCTACCTACCTATCTACCTATCTACCTTCCTACCTACCTACCTACCTATCTACCTACCTACCTATCTACCTTCCTACCTACCTATCTACCTACCTACCTATCTACCTTCCTACTTACCTACCTACCTACCTACCTACCTATCTACCTTCCTACCTACCTACCTATCTACCTTCCTGCCTACCTATCTACCTACCTTCCTGCCTACCTATCTACCTACCTACCTACCTACCTATCTATCTATATCTATGGTGTTTCAAGACTGGGTTTCTCTGTTTAGCCCTGGCTGTCCTGGAACTAGCTCTGGCCTCAAACTCACAGAAACCTCCTTGTTTTTGCCTTCTGAGTGCTGGGATTAAAGGTGTATGCCACTACCACCAGGCTTTTTAGCTTTGTGACATTTTCTAATGGTCAGGTTCTTAGATACTTCCCAAGAATTAAATGGATTGGCATTGTGTATAATGCTTGCTTTAAGCTTATTTAGTTACTTGCGTTGAGAAGTACCTTTTTCTTTTCTTTTTCTTTTTTTTCTACTTTTCAATTTTTCGAGACAGGGTTTCTCTTATATTTTTGGTTGTGAGCCCAGCCTTTAACGACTGAGCCATCTCTTCAGCCTGACAGAGTTTCTCTCTATAGCCCTGGCTGTCCTGGAACTCACTCTGTTATACCAGGCTGGCCTCGAACTCTGAAATCCGCCTGCCTCTGCCTCCCAAGTGCTGGGATTAAAGGTGTGCGCCACCACTGCCTGGTGAGAAGTATCTTTTACGAACCAGTTTTTTATTGATGTCAGAATTGATTTTTGATTAGTAGAGTTCATTTAAATTTGTTATGCTTACATTTTCTGTGCTCTAATTCTTCACGGTAAGATTCATTCATATATAGGAATATTTATGTAATAAATGGAAGACCTCATATCAGAGCATATGCTACTTTTACACTTGTCAAACTTGCATATATTATCAGCTCTGAATGTTTATCACTTCTGTGAGCTTACCACTACTTATAAAGTGTCAGTCAAATCGATGTCAATAATCAGTACTAGTTAAAATGAAAAATTTCATTACGACTTTCTGGGCATATTCTGTACTTTGCCAAATCCTCCTCTTCTCCTTTTTAAAGCAGAGAAAAATAATGGACATATTGAGCTTGGAAATAAAAAATTGGAGAAAGAGAATAAAAATGAACAAGAGAGAGAGAAATCAGAAAACATGGCTAAAGAAAATATTCCCATGGACTCTGCTTCCCAGATAACGGTGAAAGGACTCAGTAATTTGGGGAATACTTGTTTCTTCAATGCTGTTATGCAGGTGACAAAGTTATCTTCTCCCTTCATGCTCTGAAACTTAGTGTTGAGTTGTATCCTCCCTGTGTGAATTCTGTGTATTCAGTGTAACAAGTGTTTACAGCATGCAATAAAACATGACAAGCACAGGTAGTAACAGAGTTTCAAACAGTCGAGTCCCCTGCTTTCAGGAGGCATGGGTTTGCATCAGGGAAACAGACTAGCCTGGTACCGAAAGAAGTATGAACTTGGAGTGGTAGCAAGTGGTGATGAGAATTAGTGCTGGGATGTGTGAACAAGCATTGTTCCCACCCTAGTCCTAGCAGGAGAATGCAGCTCTGAAGTGATGTGTGCACTCAGACCTGATTCCAGGAGCCGTGGTGCATGCCAAGAGGAGCATGTTGTAGGGTGTCCTCTCCTAGGTAAAGATGAAGACTGCACTGTTGGTTGTAGTTTTCTGTTTCGGTAGACTAAGCACTTAATGTTTGAATGGCTTGATGATATAATTGCCCCTCTGTTTCCATCTTGCTTTGTAGAACTTGTCACAAACGCCAGTGCTTAGAGAACTACTAAAAGAAGTGAAGATGTCTGGAACGATTATAAAAATAGAGCCACCTGATCTGGCATTAACGGTATGTATTTGCTTCGACTTAACAGTTTTATCTTTGAGAGAGGGTCACATGATATACCTCTGTCCTGAAGTTTGCTGTGTAGACCAAGCTGGCCTTGAATTTAGAGACTGGTTGCTCTGCCTTATGAGTGCTGGGATTAAAGGCATGCTCCAGTATACTCATCTCCTTATTCTTAGATAGGTTCTTGCTATAGCCCTGGCTGACCTAACAGTTACTTTGTACCTAAATTTGACCTCATATCTTGGCAGACCTTCTGTCTTGGCTTTCCAGGTTCTGAGATCAGAGGTGTACCTCACCAAGCTGAGCCATATTTTTAAAATAATTGACCCAGAAAGATTTCTCTGTAGTTCAAATCCTTTACTGCCAAGCCTGGTGATGTAAATTCAGTCCGTGTGAATACCATGGTGGTAGGTGAGAACTGACTTCCAAGATTTTTTTTCCCCTGACTTCCACACTTGTCATAGCACAGCATGTGAATGTACTTTAATATACAAATAAATGTGTGTAAAAAATTGTTTTGTAAGTATCTTCTTTATAAATATACATATTCCAAATAAATTATTTTGAGGAATTGAAACTTGTCTCTACCTTCTTGTTTGTTTTTATTTCAGTCTAAGTTAAATAATTTAGAAGTACTTTAGGACTAATACTTGTTACAAGAATAAGAACTTATGTTTACTAAATGTATGCCGTGTTTTGTTTTCTGTTTTCTCGTGTGTCTGTGTTCTTTGTTGGGAATAGTGATAATTGTGAAGCCCGAGGCCTGCACTGTTGTTTTTAACATCTTTCAATGTGACTCAAGTGCTGTGTAGCCAAATAAATGTTACCTTATCCATTGTTATTAGATATATTGTTTTTGCTTTCTCAGTTCTTAAGTAATAAGGTCCTAGCCATTTAAAACTAAAATAAACTTCAATTTCGCTTTTAAAATTTTTATTAAAATTTGTGTGTGAGGTATGTGTGTATACTTGTGACATGGTGTACATATTAAGGTCCGAAGAAAACTTTATGGAGTGGATTCTTACCTTCCACGTTTACAGAGTTCTGGGGATTGAACTCAGGTGTCAGCAAGTACTTTAACCACTGAGCTTTTTAGCTGGCCCAGAGCTAAAGTTTTGAACAGAAAGTTTCTATATCTCTTGATGTACATTTGGAATGTTTACATTGGTCAGATCTATCAGTATCATTGGCTTGTTACATATCAGTTAAATAAATGATTCCAGTGTTTGACTAGGATTATTTTTATTTCTATTTTTAGGAACCTTTAGAAGTAAACCTTGAACCTCCAGGTCCTCTTACTTTAGCCATGAGCCAGTTTCTCAGTGAGATGCAAGAGAACAAAAAGCGAGTTGTGACACCTAAAGAGCTCTTTTCTCAGGTCTGTAAAAAGTGAGTATCCACTTGTTCGTGCTTTCCAAGTATGTCAGTGAGATGCTGAGGAAGGTTTATGACCGATAGCCTCAGAGCCAACTGCATCAACATATTTCGTGCTGATTTAAAAGCAGCATGCTTCATGTGATAATTAAATCTTCCTACAGCAGACACAGTTTTTGAGAAACTCTATGATGCTGTTACTTTAAGACTTTAAATGTAGCTTTGTAGTATAGTAGACTCATCCTGCTTTTCTGTGATTTTTTTTTCTGTAGAGCAACACGTTTTAAAGGGTACCAGCAACAAGACAGCCAGGAGCTGCTTCGCTACCTACTGGATGGGATGAGAGCGGAAGAACACCAAGTTAGCATACTCTGAGAATCTTGTTTGTAATCTCATGGGCTCACTTGCCGTTTCTTACCGGTCGCAGAGGCCATTGTGCTTTTAAACACTTATACCAGGGTTTCCAGCCAATGTGCTTCTTCATTTGGGATAAGTGATGAGGATTAGAGTGATTCTCTTAAATGGAGATTTCTTTTTTTGTTTTTTGTTTTTTGTTTTTTGTTTACTGCAGCAATACCGTCTTTAAGGCCTCTGTTACACTAGACTCCACGAGGAGAGGTGCAGAACTCTGGAACCTTTCTCCCCAGACAGTCCTTGTTCCAGCATACTCATCCTGAGTATGGTTTAGTACAAGTGCTGAGTCTGGGAAGTGCTTTCACTTTAGTAAGAGTCAGGGGATGCCTTTTTCAACTAAACACTTTTATTAATTTCCAGGATATATAATGCATTTTGGAGGTATGAGTTTAATTAATTGCACTAGTAACAGTAATAATAACTCAATTAATTTTGCATTTAAACTAGGCAGTTCTATGTTTCATATGAACTACTTTTTGTAGGTTTTTTTTTTTTTTTTTTTTTTTTTTTTTTTTTTTTTTTTTTTTTTTTTTTTTTTTTTTTTTTTTTTTTTTTTTTTTTTTTTTTGGTTGGTTTTTTGTTTTTTTGCTTTTGTTTTTTCGAGACAGGGTTTCTCTGTGCAGCCCTGGCTGTCCTGGAACTCACTCTGTAGACCAGGCTGGCCTTGAACTCAGAAATCCGCCTGCCTCTGCCTCCCAAGTGCTGGGATTAAAGGCGTGCACCACCACTGCCTGCCCTTTTGTAGTTCTTGCAGCCATCCTATAGGTAGACTGTTCTATTACTACTTGGTATGCTGGTGTAGAGATGTCCCATACGTAGTTCAGGTCACTCAGTAATGACACAGCAGTACAGTAAGAGTTGGAGCTGGTTCTTCTAGCTCTGTCCGGTGTAGCCTCACTAGCACTAAGTATCTCCATGTTTTCCTGAAGTGGTGGTGTGTCCTAAAAAGTGGTGTTGAATAGGTTTAAGGTTTTGAAATGCTAAGACCATCCCTGTATTCAGAGATTTGCCTTATAAGCTTAATAGGCATAGGCTTTTTTCAGCTCCTTGAATTAATCTTGAAAATGTGATTATCTCAGTAAATTTGTGGAGCTACATCTTACTCCTTTCTTTAATTTATTACATATTTTCTAAGGAAAATAACTTTAAAATTTAATAGTATATATATATTCATTTTATTATTTTAGAGAGTGAGTAAAGGAATTCTTAAAGCATTTGGTAATTCTACTGAAAAATTGGATGAAGAAGTAAAAAATAAAGTTAAAGGTAATGTCTGACTTTTTGAATTAAAACGCTATAGTTGAATTCTTCTGTACCTTAGGACAAGATTACTGGCACAGATATTTCAAACCCAGAATTATTTTAAATACAATTTACCCATGTCATCATTGACTTTCAAAAATTAATTAGTCCTCCAGTGGTAAATATTTTGGAAAAGCTTAATTTGTGATATTTTTTTATGCATTAATATATTAAGATCTATAAAGGTAGAATTAAGATAGCATCACAATTTTATTTTTCTGAAACTAATTCTAATTAACAAACAGTAAGTGAATGACACTAGTTTGACTTACCCATAGCTGGTTATTAATCATAAAGCTGTCTTAGCTCTTGTGTTCTCATTTAAGGATTTAGGACACTCTAGCTCAGGCTGGTCCAGAACTCACAGATCTTTCTGCCTCGGCCTCTTGAGTGCTGGCATTACGGGCGTGAGCCACTACCCTTGGCTTTTTCATAGAATTTATATAATGATGGATTCTCCTGCATGCTGTCCTATAAAGACATAACTACCTACATGTAGCTGCTAAGCACTTGACACATGACTGATGAGACACAAGAGTACATTTGATTTTTATTTAATTTTTGTAAAATATAAGTGGCCACAGTGACCAAGGATTATAGTATTAAAGCTTAAGTTCCAGTTACCTCATAACAACTGTGCCTCCTCAGCTTGCTATAGAATCTGCCTAGTAACAAAGTAATGCCTCCTGGCACTGTATGCTATGAAAGTATTTTTCTGCATGTGGGCAAATACCACTTGAGTAATATTTATGTATTTTGAAAATTAAGTGATTAGATATTAAAATACTCTCTGACTTTAAATGTATCAAAAGGATTAATAGGACTGTAGAAAATCAAAGGGAACATTTTGCCTGATAGTTCCCAGGAGTTTTGTATTGTTTGTTTGTTTGTTTGTTTTTTTAAGTATAAAAAAGTTCATTTTCAGAGCTCATAGACCGAGTTATGTATATTCTTCTTTTAGACTGCAATCACCTATCAGTACTGGTTGTCTTCAGTGTTAGTGCTGGAACCAGGAGTGAGAGGACCGATTAGCAGAGTCTGACCTTGCTGTTTCCTGACATGATAATAAAAGTCCACTGACTGGAAGTTTGTTTCTTATTCATAGACAAGACACACACACACACACACACACACACACACACACACACACGTACACACACACACACACACACACACACACGTTATTTATAAAAAGGTAATTGTGTTAATTGTGTGCTCAGTGGTAGAATATATTACTGTTAACTCTCACAGCTTACAGATATAACACTGGTAATTATGAGTAGAGGAAAAATGTTTAAGGACAGGAAATTAAAAATGGAAATATAGATAAATTATTTAAACTTTTCCCAATTAACTTTAAGAAATAATTGTAATTTTTTTGTTGTTATAGATTATGAAAAGAAAAAGGCAATCCCAAGTTTTGTGGACCGCATCTTTGGTGGCGAGCTGACTAGTACGATCATGTGTGATGAGTGCAGGACTGTAAGTAGGTGTCATGGGGTGGGCTTAGCCACTGAGGACGGAGAGACGTATCTAGTTAAAGCAGGTAGCTAGGAGAGCACCTCTGCTGGGGTTTATTATTTACTACTACAGTGGTATTGTTGGCTTGTTTTGAGATGAAGTCTTGCTATGTTATCCAGCCTCAACTTCTGAGTGCTGGCATTATAAGTATGTACCTCCATTCCCAGCCTCACAAGATATTCTTTTTTGATGTGTATGGTTACTTACTGTAAATATTTTATCCCTAAAATCTTTAATAAATTGCAATAACTTTAAATTCTCCCAACTCAAGGTCTTCAGCATTCTATAATATTTTTATTTCAAGTATTCTTTTTTAAAACGATTTATTTATTTATTTTATGTATATGAGTACACTCTAACTTTCTTCAGACATACCAGAAGAGGGCATTGGATCCCATTACAGATGGTTGTGAGCCACCATGTGGGTGCTGGGAATTGAACTCAGGACCTCTGGAAGAGCAGTCAGTGCTTTTAACTGCTGAGTCATCTCTCCAGCCCCCTTCAAAGTTCCTTAATCCTTTGCTTATTAAATCCCACCATCTACCCTTCATGCTTGAGATAGGAATCCTAATAGGTAATGCTTAATGTGAATGTCTTTCTCTGCTGGATGGGAATAATCTAATAGTAAGATTTTACATATATATATATATTTTCTCTTCCTTTTATATTGCCTCTGGTTGGTTAAGGTCTCCTTGGTGCATGAATCTTTCCTTGATTTGTCTCTCCCAGTTTTAGATGATCAGGTAAGTCTTACTTTATCAAACAAGGTTTATTTCATGTTGTGTTTATTTTGTCTTTATAGAATTTTTATGAGGAACATCTTTTAAGGATCTATGTATTTTCAGCCAGCCAATTGAGAAATTTCCCAGTGTTTATTAGAGATGGAATCATTTTTTAGGATTTGAAAAGAAAAAGGGCTATATTCTTTATTTAAAAGCTATGTCTAGAATTCTTTGTAGGTATTATCTTGATAGTATTCCGTATAGGGGAGTATTTTTTTCTGTTAAAATAACTGTTTTCTGTATTTAAAGCTGACAAGTCCCTGGTAGTCTTTAGTGCATAAAGATTAAACAGAAATGATTATCTCAGGTTTTTTTTTTTTTTTTTCGAGACAGGGTTTCTCTGTGTAGCCTTGGCTGTCCTGGAACTCACTCTGTAGACCAGGCTGGCCTCGAACTCAGAAATCCACCTGCCTCTGCCTCCCAAGTGCTGGGATTAAAGGCATGTACCACCACCGCCCAGTGAGTATCTGTTTTATACCGTGTT
This sequence comes from Mastomys coucha, assembly GCF_008632895.1. Classification (NCBI taxonomy): domain Eukaryota; kingdom Metazoa; phylum Chordata; class Mammalia; order Rodentia; family Muridae; genus Mastomys; species Mastomys coucha. Next base: position 84,804,281 of record NW_022196894.1, read on the forward strand.
AATTGGGTTCCTTTTAAGTTGCTATTATATACAAGTTGTTGGATGTGGTTTCCTATGACTTTACTCTCAACTCTGCGAAGGTAGAAATTAGCAAATCTCTGAATTTAAAGTTGGGTTGGTCTATATAGGAAGTTGCAGGCTAACAAGGGTGGTACCAGTGAGCACCCAACTTCTGAACAAGTGAATGAATATTGAATAAGTCATTTTTCAAGTTTGTATGAATTAGGAACCTTTCACCCTATTGCTTAGAGTAATTAAAGTCTTACCAAACTAACTTTATTTTCCCTAAAACTATCATTCACATGCGAAAAAAGAGAAAAATAAGGAGGAATTATGTGGTGTGATATAGAAACCACTCACACAAGTACATTTACAAAAGGACATATATACAACATGCTGTGGCATGTAGCCAGTAAAATTCATTACCTTTCTTTCTAATATACTTACATGTAACACTGACTTTTTGAGATAATGTGTATATATGTATATTTGTGTAGGGATATGTGCAACTGATTGTAAGGTGCCTTTGAAACCATGGGAGGAGCTAGAGATGGGTGGTTGTGAGTCACTTGACATGGTGCTCCTTTTAACTGCTGAGCCAGCTCTTGAACCCCAATGGCCTTATTGCTGTTTTGTTTCATATTTCCTCCACCTGTGTTGATTGTTGTTTGAGACAGAGTGTCTCTATGGAACAGTCCTGGCTGTCCTGGACTGGCTCTGTAGAGAGGCTGGCCTCGAACTCAGAGATCTCCCTGCTTCTGCCTCCTGAGTACTGAGATTAAAGGTGTGTATCACCATACCTGACCTTTATATAACTTTTTATGTATTGTGGGAATTAAAAATAAGGGAGTAAAAAACATTAGGATGGATTTTCCTTGTCCAAGTAGTAGTGGTAATATTTTGCTTTTCTCCATATTTTAAGAGTGGTAAGAAAAGTATAAATGATAAAAATGTGAAAAAGACAATGGAGGAAGAAGATAATGACAGTGAGGAAGAGAAGGATGACAGCTACATGAAAACAAGGAGTGACCTTCCCTCAGGAACAAGCAAGCACATACAGAAAAAAGCAAAGAAGCAAGCCAAAAAGCAAGCCAAGGTGGGTAACCACGAGGAACATTATGCTTTTGCAATACTTTCTATAGTTTACTTGTTCTTTATAACTAAAAAAATTAGTTAGCATGCAGAGTGGTGTGGTTTAACACTATACTTTTTGTTTTGCTTGAAATTTTATTTTTATGTGAATGGGTTCTTTGTTTACATTTTTGTGCCAGGAAGCATTCATGAACCCCAAAAGACCACCAAGCAGCCCATAATAGCATTAGGGTCTCTTTATTACAGACTCAGGCTTGGGCTCTCCTCCAACCCAACCCTCACACAGCAGGGCAGAAAGGGAAGGTGGAGCAGCCTTGAACCCTTAGCAGTACAAGGCTTTATAGAGAATGAGAGTAAGTGAAGGGGAGTCTATGCTGGCAAGTATCTGAATATCTATTGTAAGCCAACAGGTGGGTATGCTCAAGCAAGACTGTAGACAATCACAAGCGGTCTGAAAGAACATCTGAAACAATCAGACTAATCTTTGATTAACTGTTGCTAGGAAGTAGCTAGGGAGTAACTTTGACCAAGGACAAGCCATGGGGCCCTTCATGGTACTTGGGTGTAGCTTAGGTTCTGCTGCAGGTCAAGTTCTTGGGCTTTTTTTTTTTTCTTCTTTAAGATGGAGGCTGGTCCCAAGATGGAGTAGGTTTGGCCTTTGCAGCATGTCTGTATGTCTACTACATTTATGACTGGTGCCACCACAAGCCAGAAGAGAGCATCAGACCCCTTGCAATTGGGGTTACTGATAGTTGATAGCTGCTCCAAGGGTGCTAGGAATTGAACCCAAGTCTTCAGAAGCGCAGCCGTCCTCTTGACTGAGCTGCTTCCCTAGTCATCCCTGTATATAATTTGTTCTTTTTTGCCCCTGTCTGTGCAGGCAGAAATGTGCATCAGTAGGGATTTTTTTTTTTTTTTTTTTAACTGGCCTTGTGCATGTGGCTTCTTTGCTTCTTTGTTAAAATTTAGCCATTTTTCCCTTCCAGAATTCTCACCTATCCTGTAGCCAAGTCAATCATGGAGTGTGTTCTTTTGTTGTTGTTTTAGTGAGACCCCCCTGTTAATAATTAGTAATTACAATTCGTAGGTACATCTTTCTGCAATTGCTTTAGTTTTTAATTACTGTGACAATATACCATGAACAGGGTAAGGTAAAAGTTTCATTTGGCTTACACTTTTAGAGGGTTAGAGTCCAAGTGGCAAACAAAGAACTCACTTCTTTGTTTTGTTTTGCTTTTCAAGACAGGGTTTCTCTGTGTAACCCTGGCTGTCCTGGAACTCACTCTGTAGACCAGGCTGGCCTTGAACTCACAGAGATCTGCCTGTTTCTGCCTCATAAGTACTGGGATTAAAGGGTGCACCAACATACCACCGTCAAGCCCAGAGCTCCAACTATGCAGCAGAGAGAGTACACTGGGAATGGCTTTGAAACCCTCAATGTCTGCCCCCAATAATGTAACTCCTCCAAGACCACCTCATGATCTGTGGAGCCATTTTCATTCAAACCACCATTTTGTCTAATATTGGCTTCTCAGTTCTAAGTCATAGAGCTCTGAATAGCTCACTTCTCAACTCATACTACTATTTCCACAGTAGTCCAATGTTATGATGAATGGTGATTATTCTTGATTTCATTTAAAGAACTTTTTGTTGTAATTTATTTGAATTCTGATAGTAATTTTTAAAATTAGAATTTGAGAGTGAACACTCCTTATGAAATGACTTGTTTGAAAAACAACAAAATCTGATGTGGCATGTACACTCTTTCTCTGTCTCTTCTCTCTCTTTTTATATATACTTTTTACTTAGAACCAACGAAGGCAACAAAAAATGCAAGAAAGGTTTCTTCACTTCAGTGAGACCTGCGCCACTCAGTACACTGAAGACAGTGAGCGTGAAGCTGGGACAGCACTTCCGGGAGAAGTGGGAGTGGGTTCCGAATCCGACTGTGGTCCTCAAGAGGAGGTTACTCACACAGAGTTTTATGTTAATCAGAAAGATTTGAATGGCCAAGAGAAAATGATAGAAAGTACAACTGATGTGCAGAAATGCCCAGAGGACCTAGAAGTGAAAAGTGTCAACACGGAGAGTGATTTGGGGATTGTGACATCTGCTACTGAATGTCCTAGAAACTTAAATGGTGCCTTCCTGGAAGAAAGGACCAGTGAAGAACTAGACATTACCAACGGTTTAAAAAACCTTAATTTGAATGCTGCTGTTCATCCTGATGAAATAAATATAGAGATTCTGAATGATAGTCATTCTCCTGCATCAAAAGTGTATGAGGTCATGAATGAGGATCCAGAAACTGCTTTCTGTACCCTTGCAAACCGGGAAGCTTTTAGTACTGATGAGTGTTCAATCCAACATTGTTTATATCAGTTCACCCGTAATGAGAAACTTCAAGATGCGAATAAACTGCTTTGTGAAGTGTGCACAAGACGGCAGTGTAATGGACCAAAGGCAAATATAAAAGGTATTTAGTTGTTGTTCTTGTAAAAATTGGTATTAAAGTGTGTATTTTGCAGGTAGAATAATTGTGAATTATCATCATATCTTGGTTTAGATAGTCACTAGTGTTCTCTTGCTTGTAATTGTGTTAGTAGAAAGAAAAACTGCATTAGCATGGCTAGTACACTGGTACCTTAAGAGCAAAACGTGGTCTCTTTCTGTGGGTAAATTTCCCACTGGAATGCTGTCATAACATCCTGGCAGTAACTGATTCCCTGCATCGTCACATCCTTGTGAGCATTTGTGATGGTTCTCATCTCCCTAAACACCAGGAAGTCAATCTTGAAGTTTTCAGTGTACTTGTGTGGCACAGCCAGAGCAAAAGGCTTTCTTCTGTCTCCCTGAAATCTGGAACAAGATACTGATAATACAAATGTAATGTCTCCTTATCTTGCCCGTGTTCTTTATATTTGACTAAGTGGGATTGAAAGGGAGTAGGGTGTCACAGACTGTTGAAGATTTTCATTGCAGTTGAAGTATTCTAAAGTCTGTCTTTACATGCAAAATAATACAAAGGATAAGTAATGTTGCTTTTAGGGACTTCATTTTAGAACTGAAAATGGCAAACAAGCCAAAGTCCATAGGCCTAACACCATTTCTGATAGTCTCTGAATAAACCGTGTTTCTTCCCCTTTTGGTCAGTTTTTATCAAGGGAGATACACCAAGTACCTCTAGACATCTTGCAACATCTTTGTAACAGTTTTGTAACAATTTTGACATCTTGTAACAGTTCTCAAAGATAGCTTAAAATGTTTTGGTGTCTGGAATTGAACCTAGAGCCTTGTGCATTTTGGTAGTGAGTTGTACTTTAAGCCTTTTTAAAAAATGCTGTCCTCAAACTTGCCATCCTTCTCCCTCTATCTCATAAGTACTGAGATTACAGGCATGTGTGACCATGCCCCTCACCTCCTCAAAAACATTTATTACAGGTTTTTATAAATGATTTGATGATAGAGGACACTTAACTTCCAACCCTAATTAAACGTGTTGCTTACATTCTTCATGTGTGGTTGATATTCTTCAATTTATACTGAGAAAATGTCCTTGATTTTGCCTCTTGGTTAATAAAAACACAAATATGACTTACCACATTCTCTGCTGAAGTTTAATCCTGGTTTTCGAGATTTAGACACTTTTATAACAAACTGAATGTTTTGTAGGTGAAAGGAAACATGTTTACACCGATGCCAAGAAGCAGATGCTGGTCTCCCTTGCTCCTCCTGTACTCACTCTTCATTTAAAGAGATTTCAGCAGGTACCCTCAGAACCCCACATTGGTTTAAGTATGTAACACCTACTTTTTCTTTTCTGAATTTTGTTTCTGCTTTTTCTTAGTTCTAATTTCAAAAAAGTGAGACATTTAGAAGAGAAATATATGTAAGTTTGTCAAAGTGGAGAAATTTAGACTGTTCTGGTTTCTAGAACTTTCAAAGTTTAACTTCAGATTAGAAAAACACCAGTAGGCTGGTGAGGTGGCTAAGTGGTTAAGAGTGATCTTCTGAAGGTCCTGAGTTCAAATCCCAGCAGCCACATGGTGGCTCACAACCATCTGTAATGAGATCTGCCTCCCTCTTCTGATGTGTCTGAAGACAGCTACAGTGTACTCATATAATAAATAAATCTTAAAAAAAAAAAAAAAGCCTATGAAGAGCTTACATCTTTAAAAAAAAAAGAAAAAGAAAAATACCAGTATACTGCTAAAATATTTATGTAGTATCTCATTTTTTAATGACTTGATAAAAAGACATACATTAGATTTTCATAATTTTGTGAATGGATCATCTTTCCTGGAAGATTTGATATATTACTACAACTTGGAAATTCTCTAGGATTTTATAGGTATTTTTCCCTCTTATTGGTCAAGTATTGGCTTAACCAATACTTGGGTGGGTCTTACTGGCACTTGTATAAGCATAGTTAGAATATGTGATTCAAGGAAAATACTCTATTGCTGAATTTTAGGAACTCAAAATCTCTGACCCAGTCTGGTATTTGAGGTGACTAAGGCACCAGGGAAATCTCACCAGAGTACTTTTTGGTAATGTGTAGTACTTAAAGAAAAATCTAAACTTGCCAGAAACAAGATGAGGAAAAAGTTCCCAGAGACAGGTGATTGGGGCCAGATGTGTTGGTAGTTTTTTGGACATGAGAAGGGACAATCTGTCTAGCTTTTCCAGGAAAAGAACTCAATCTGTAATCCTTTATTTTTTTAGGCTGGTTTCAACCTACGCAAAGTTAACAAACACATAAAGTTTCCAGAAATCTTAGATTTGGCTCCTTTTTGTACCCTTAAATGTAAGGTAGGTAAAAGTGGTTTTTTTTAAAGGAAATTGTTTAAAAGAAATCATAACCAATCAAGTACACCTCCAGTATTTCACATTAAATATGAAATTGATACAATTTTTGAAGAAGGACGGGTTGCAACTCAGTAATAAAAGTGATTGGCTAGAGTTATTTTATAGAGGAGGACTTTTGATTATACCTTTTGTCTTAGAGTTTTACTGCTGTGAATAGATACCATGACCAAGGCAACTATTATAAGGACAACATTTAATTGTGGCTAGCTTACAGGTTCAGAAGTTTGGTCCATTATCATCATGGAAGCATCCAGGCAGGCACGGTGCAGGAGGAGCTGAGAGCTCTACGTCTTCATCTGAAGGCTGCTAGTGGAAGACTGACTTCAGGCATCTAGGATGAGGGTCTTAAAGCCCACACCCACAGTGACACGCCTATTCCAACAGGGCCACACCTACTCCAACAGGATTACAACCTCTAATAATACTACTTCCTGGGCTGAGCATATTCAAACTATCACACCTTTGTAATTTCAAGACCTGTGATAAATCACTTTGAAGATTAGGTTATTTCAGATTTTCTTAGTGACTTCAAGACACCATGGCCAAGTCAACGTATAAAAAATGTGTTTATTTGGGGCTTAAAGTTTCAGGTTAGAGTCTATGACCATCATGGTCAGGAACATAACAGGCAGGCATGGCTGAGAGCTCACAACTTGAGACAACTATGAGGAAGACAGAAATAACTGGGAATGAAGTAGACTTTTGAAACCTCAAAGCCACCCCACCCCCACCCCCAGTAACACATTCAAGAAGGCTACCCATTCTAATCCTTCTCAAAGTTTCACCAACTGTGAACCAAATATTTGAACACATGAGCCTGTTACAAGGGACATTTTCATTCAAACAAAATTATTTTGACTTCTTATATGGCAGACCTTGTCCTGATAGTTGAGGGGAAAAAAAAAAAAGAGCAGATATATTACTAGTTAGTCTCAGTTTAGTGTAAGTTAATGTTGGTAAGATAGGTATACATGGAACAGTCTGTAAAGTCCAGCATGATGGTGTTTCAGGTCATATAAAGTAGAGCGTGCCTAAGCTAGTACTTAAGGGAGAAAAACATATAGTATGATGAATCCAGTTATAAGAACAATAGCAAGTACAACAATGGTATGGTAATGGTATGAAATGGTATGAATGGTACTCGCCAAAGAGACTAGCAATAGTTTCACAGAACAAAACCGGGATTTCAAGCCAAAGAAGATAGGAATGAGAAGTTTCATGCCAAGAAACTTGACCTTATTAGGTATGAAATTGTCAGGCACAGAAGAATGGTAAAACAGTTTGTTGACCAAGTCCCACTTGAGTGTTATCTAGATTATTTGCTTTAGTGTGGAAGCTGGATCTGAGGAAACTAAAAAGGCAGCAAATTAGGAGGGAATTGAATCAATTCAACTGCATAAAGCCATGAAGCCTGCGTGGGCAGGAGATGAATGTAGAAATGTTTTCTCGAAGATAAACCAAAGAGACTTGTTTGGTGCTGGAAAGGGAGGCAGAGTCCTTTAAGTGGATGTTGAGCAGGGCAGTTGATTTCTGGATCCAGGCTTGAGTGACTGGACTGACACATGGAGTGCCATAAAGATGGCCAGGCATGATGCCTTTAATCCTAGCACTCTGGAGGCAGAGGCAGGCTTAGCTCTAGAGTGAGTTCCAGGATACCCCTCAAAAAGGAACAAATAAAATGATAGGGAATACTGGAAACAGGCTGGAAGGACTGGAGTCAACTTTAGATATATTAAATTCAGGTATCTTTGACACACAAGCCTTACACCCAAGAGGCTAAGGCTTGAGAATCGAGACTGAAGATAATTGAATTTAAAGAGCACAGAATAGTTGAAATAAGAGAGGAAAAGAACACTACAGACTGAACTGGGTTAAGATTTCAAAATCCAGTCCCATTATGTCTGAAAAGGAAAGAATGGCACTGGAAAGCCATGCGAATCACCAGTGCACATACCTCTGTGGCGACAATGTAGGACTTTGAAGGTAAACGGAGTCCAGAGAATGTGGAGGCACAGGTTACCCAAGAGTGCAGCAGCAACACCTGGTAACAGCAAAACCAAAGCAGCCCCTCTGCTTGACGGAGTGCATTTGTTACAAGAGCTGTGGGACCTGGGGTCTTAAGCAGCGTTTACTCCAGATGGGAGCATAGAAAATCCAAGTAGGTTTGTTTTCTTTTTTGTTTTTTGCTATTTAACCATGATACTATATCATGGCTCATGACCTAGTTTTTGCATCATGAAATCAACTGCAACTTTGATAAAGGTGAAATTATCTCTGCTGGCTAAGGACAGGTGGTGTGAACTTGGCTTACCAAGGACATCTGTATAAATGGGACAGTAACACTGGATTATATATATATGTGTTTTTAAGAATGTTGCTGAAGAGAGTACAAGAGTACTATATTCCTTATACGGAGTTGTTGAACACAGTGGTACTATGAGGTCAGGGCATTACACTGCCTATGCAAAGGAGAGAACTGCAAGTTGTCATCTCTCCAATCTTGTTCTTCATGGTGACATTCCACAAGGTAAGTTATCTTGGATAATTCATACATTTTGCATATTATGCCAAAGCCAAAAAAAGAAGCCTGACTCTTTCCTTTTGTATTTCCTGACAGATTGTGAAATGGAATCAACCAAAGGGCAGTGGTTTCACATCAGCGATACACATGTGCAAGCTGTGCCTATAACTAAAGTACTAAATTCACAAGCATATCTCCTGTTTTATGAGAGAATACTGTGATAACAAAAAAGGGCTTTCTCTGGAAATACATCTATGGCTTTTATACTGGCTATCATAACAATAAAAAGTTAAACTATAAATTATGTTCACCTAATGACAGAAAAAAAAATCATGTTTATTTATTTAAATACAGGCAAAGTAATTTACAGCAGTTTTTGTATTAGCATACTGGTTTTTATTCTTTCTAGTTTCAACTTTAGGAAGGATTTGAATAACTAAAGATCTGTGCTTAATCTAACCGGGTGGTAGTTCTTGACACATCAATAAACTAATATTCCCAAAACTTATTTTATTAGATTTTAAGTTGTTATTACTATACCCCTATTGGCAACACCATGTCTCACTATTCTAGTGCTGGGATTAAGATTGTTTGCAGTAGTGACTGGGAGCAATGTGAGATCCTGGTGTCAGTGTGTGCGTATAAACTCTGTGGCTCAGCAAACCTGGGTTGAGGACAGTGCATGAACTTTTTTTGTTTGCTTGCTATTTATTTAAACCCATTTTAGAAGCCAGTGCATCAGATTAAAGATTTTTAAGGAACAACTTTGGAGATGAGATAAACAGACTTTCTAGCCTCTTTGTAGAATACAACTGCCAACAGATACATGGTATGATGGTTGTAGCAATTTATTTTTAGAAGCAAGCCAAATATACAATGAGAACAGTTATGTAAATGACTTGCCTTTCTTACAACTTATGTGTGTGAAAAGGTTGACACAAGCAGCAATCAATCAGACGGCCTTAAAGTAACACATTTATTGTACCACCCAGCAGAGTACAAACACAAATACTTTAAGAAAAATAAGAAAACATTAGGCAAGTTCTACTCTACAAACACAGCTCTTCACCTATGACAAGTTCCTCAGTCATTCTGGTCGTCATCCCAGTCTTTCTTCCCACTTGGAGGTTTGGGCCCACCAGCTGGTTTTGCCATGATGATCTAAATAACAAGAACCCATGTTAAGTACAATAGACTTCTTTCTGTATCTCAATAGCAAAAAGAACTAGGAATATTATAACTTTATGAGATGGGAACGTGTCTAGTGTTTCAAGCTACACTAATCAGCCTCAGGGCTTTACCATCTGCATTTCCTTTTTGTACCCTATATTCACACCACATTAAATTTCCTCTCTAGAATATTTGTACAAGGGAGTTCCAAGCCCTGGTGGTGTCTAAACTACCAAAGTTTTTTTAAAATGTAATTTGAGCCAGCCAATGATCTCCAGGTGTGAGGGTGAACAGCTACTACAATCAAGAATGCTTGCTGTACTATGAAAACGTTTGCCATTTTAGCTAGACTGTACTGTCTATATCCAGTGCTGAGTCCCTGGGATTTGCCTGTTTCTAGCCCTTCTAGGCCAAGCGGTGAGGTTCTAGATAAACCACTGTGCCTGTGACTCTGGTCCTCATGCTTTCCCATCTGAGCCATCTTCCCTAACTGAAAAGTCACTCATTTTTAAGCCAAGGTTTTGCTCTCTGTAGCAGGATGGCTTGGAACTCAGATCTACTTGCTTTTGCCTCCTGGTGCTAGGATTAAAGGAGTGTACTCACCCCTGCTTCCCATGTGCCATCACTCTGTAAAGATTACATTTCATTTTCACTCACCTGATCCACTCTAAGTACAGTGACTGCAGCATTAGTGGCCAGTTTAATAGCCCAGTATTTTCCCAAGTAAGTATCTAAAATACTGGCTTCTAACATATCCTTTACAGCAGGGACTTCAGCCTGTCAAAACAAAACTAAATTAATTTCTTACAGGTGAAAGCTTATACTCAACATGAAAAACTTACAAAGCTCCTAAATGATAACCTAAGTAGTACTTTTTAAAAAAAAAAAAAAAGATTTATTTATTATACACAAGTACACTGTAGCTGTCTTCAGACACACCAGAACAAGGCGTCAGATCTCATTACGGATGGTTGTGAGCCACCATGTGGTTGCTGGAACTTGAACTCAGGACTTTCGGAAGAGCTCTTAGCCACTGAGCCATCTCTCCCTTTTATATACCTTCATTCCAAAGCTGTCAAAACTAAAATTTCCTGTCTGATTAAGTAAATATCAATTTAGTGCTACTTATAAAAATCAAACCCATTTTGCACCAATTCTCCCTTTATACACACTACATTTGTGTTTAAAGTGTATAATCATAAAAGAAGTCAAATTTTAACAAATACCTCAATATCCAACCCCACATTTTTGTTTCCTTCTTGGTGTACTGAATAAAGTTTAGAGATAACTTCATTGGCCTTCACGCCAGAATTTTCTGCCAGTGCCCGTGGAATAGCTTCAAATGCTTCAGCAAACTTCTTAATAGCATACTGTTCAAGTCCAGGACATGTCTAAAACAAAATGTGTTTGTCAATACCTTTTTTTTTTTTTTTTAAAAAAGAATGGTCAGAAAGGCAATTTATATAGAAAAAACTTAATACTTCTCCATATGATGTGATTTGTTTGGCCAATTCAATTTCTGTAGCTCCTCCTCCAGGTACAAGACGCTTATCCTATTTAAAAGCAAAATGGAAAAAACACCAAAGTGGAGTATTTCTTTAGACTATAGTTTTTCAGTAGGCACTATTATGCACAATTTAAGTATACAGTTAGTGAAATCAAGTGACTACATCAAACTTTCACACATGGAGACTAGGAACCCATTAATATAGCACTGACAGTGCTTCAGCAACACTCTAACAGCTTTGTTACTGTTTGGTTTGTTCAATTAGTTTTTTAAGGTAACATTCATTAGCAACTGACAGGTTGTTAGACCACCTGTCTTGATTTTTTCATGTTTGAGTCTACCGTTTTAGAAGTCCCAAACTTCTGAGATTGCAAATACTGACCCTTGTGAGTACTTTGAAAGTATTAACTCCATCATCTACTGCCCTTTCTATATCATCCATCAGATTGTCTGTAGAACCACGAAGAACTATAGTAGAAATGGCACCATCTTCTTTTTCTGCCAATAAATAATTTGTGGATTAAATCTGAGAAAACAAATCCCTAACTGCATAAAGCACATCTCACCATTACTACATACCATGCTTAAAAACCACCACCTGTGTATCTCCAACTTCTGAGAGGTAAACACTGTCACAATGTCCCATTTCTTCAAGGACGGGAGGAGTCTACAAGAAAAATGATCCTTGTAGTAAAAATTCAAATGTGTTCACCTATCTTTTGCTTTCCAAAATACATACCAATTTTGGAAGAGCTGTGGCACCAACTGTTTTACAGAGTCGTCTGAGATCCCACTTTGAGTTCAGTCTTCAAAAAAAGAAAAGAAAAAACTGATTTAGTCATAACATAAAATGTAGAGAACAAATAGCAAAATAAGCTGGACCAAGGTAACATACACCTTTAATACCAGGAGCCATAGGACAGATCTCTCTGATTTCAAGACCAGGCTAGTCTACATGGCCAGCCAAGGCTGTCTCAGAAACAGTACCAGTAAGAAATATTGCTTTCACCCTATTCAAACTGAACATGTCTTTATTGCACTGAATTAGGAAGCCAAGAAGCTGATTACTGACTCTATGAATGTAAAAAACTAGCCAGCAATGCCTATGGCACTTAATGTACACAAAGAGTTCCAGGCTGGCCAGGGCTACCTAGCAAGCATCTGTCTCAGACAAATAAGTAAACACTTACAGCATTATTCTAAGAAATTAAGGTGTACTCTGATAGACTTGTAACCTAGTACATAGGAAGATTTGTTCAACTGCACCATCTGTAAGGAAGAGCAGGGATATTACTGTGTCTGATGATTTGCTGCTAGATAGTAAAATGTGCCCCACACGTTTTCCTCAATGAAAAGGCATTTTTATTGATTCATACTCTAGCTGATAAGCTCTTCATTAAGTGAACTTAACTCTTAAGCTACTCCTTTTCCTTTTCCCTCCTTGCTCAAGTAACATTTACTCACTGCTCCTTGGACCCTCACTGCTTAAATATAAAGTTTACTTATCTCTCCTACATAAATCCTTTTGCTGTTTGATCCAAGATCTTTTTTCCCTTTCTCAGTCGTTCTCAGTTTACTGAATCTACAAAGCACTAAGAACAATTTATAGTGCTGTTTACAAGAATGTAGCTCTTACCTCACCAGCATGATATTGTACTTGTTAGCATAATGAAGAGCCATGTCTGCCACTTTGCCACCCGTTACTATGACATTTGCACCAGTGCCTGCAATAGCTTTTACTTGTGCATCCATAAGATTTTCTTCTCCCTTACTAAAGTTCATCAGTTCTTCAGCAGTCTTAATCAGCACAGTTCCCTGAAAACAAGCAAAGATCTCACTTTTAAAACCTTTTACAATTTTCGTGCTCAAAGTTGTAAAATAATGCTTTGCCCAATGATTTAAAGGTCTGAGTGAAAACATGAAAATAAATGTCTTATTATGCAGCAAAATATATGTACTTTTTAAAGATCCTCATGTATAAAATTATAAATGTATAAATTAAGACCCTCAGTTTGTTCCCACACTCCCGTGTCTCAAAGCAAATGTATTTGCAATGTGATAGGAACATATTTCCTTTAGAAATGTCAGGCAAATATATCCTTTTTTTCCAAATACAATGAGCATCACCAAAACAATTTCTCCTCACATTTCCCCTGAAGCATGGACTACACAATCATTCTCCTCCCCTCAATTCTATAAAACCAACAACTTAAATCTGCCAAGATTATTTGCCATGAATCTAGCTACTGATGAATCTAAAACATGTAGTCTTAAAGACTGATTTATCATGTTCGAATTGATTAACATTCTTAAGAGTATAAGAGATTGTCAACATTCACAAAAAGTGGTGTCACAAGCACATAAGATGGAGTATTAACAAACAGCTATAATTAAGAATAAAAATATTGCCACCAAATGGTTTTTTTTTTTTTTAGTTTAGTATTTGGTAGCTTAAGCAAATATTCATGGTCTGAACACACAATTCTGTAACCTTCAGTTTGCTTAAGAGCAAATCCCACCCCCAAAATAAACATTAATGGAAAAAGCAACCCAAACACCCTTTTCAAATCACAAACCTTTGTCTCTGTTATCATGCCATCAAAGGGACAAGAGTACACGGCTATTTTTGCATCTTTGACAGATGTCACATCGCCTTCAGTTTCCTTCTTAAAAACCATGCCATGTAATACTGAGGATGAATAAACACCAGAGCCCTAAGGAGTCAAATTCAATATAGTGAGAAATCAGAAAATTTGGGTTAAGTAACAAAGAAATACTGTATGCTTTTGTTTTCATCCCCGGTGTAGGCGTGTGGTACTGGTTTGCCTCTAGCAGAGACATGGTTTTGTCAGCTGCAGATAGCTTCTGCTACTGTGTGTAATGCTTTGAATTCTGGGAACTTTTCAGAGGGTGTATAAAAGCTAGAGCCAAAAAAAAAAAAAAGAGAGAGAGAGAGAGAGTTAGAGACCCGATAGAGGAGGTTGAAGGTTGGTTGTAGTTTGTTAGTAGATGTGCTCAAAGAAAAAAGAAGAAAGAAATTTAAATTCAAGGATCTATTTATCTATCCTTTATCTCATATCTAGTGACAGGAGTAAAGTGGGGGTAGAGGAAGAACCCACGAAATAGCAAAGACCAGCTACAAGCAAAGAAGAAATTACATTCAAGCATCTCCTCCTTTCTTTCTAGTGATAGGGGGTAAAAGTGGGGATAAAGGATGGGAAAAGAACCCACAAAGTACTAAGACTGGCAACACAGCACACTGCCATTAAGTTTTAAACTAAAGTTGTACAGCAAGACTACTATGATCATCTGGTAGGCATAAACAAACCATTCTTCTTATGACTGGAAGCACTATTGTGGAAGAAAAGCCCTTCAGCGTGTAGGGAAATGCAAAGATAGATAGCAATCAAGTCATTTATTTGTCTGATTACTAAGCACTCGGCACTAATATACCAAGTAGAAGTGCTAATAATACAGAAAGAATACAAAAAGATGATTTCCAAGGTGAGTCTCTCTGGCCCCATTCTTTTACATTACTCTAACCCCTAAATATTGGGAAAAGATGACTTCACAAGAAAATATACCTTTAACAGGGAGCACCAGCAGTTCTCAGTCTGTGGGTCACAACTCTTTTGGGAGTTACAGATCAGATATTTATTATTCATAGCAGTAGCAGAATTAGTTATGAAAGAGCAACAAAATAGCTTTAAGATAGAAGCACTAAATATAAGATATAGGGTAAAATTTATGGGCGTACAGGTAGCTTAGAGCTTAAGAACTGGATCCTCTTCCAGAGGAACCACATTTGATTCCAGCACCTAAAAGTTAACTCAAAAGCACCTGGACCTCCAGTTCCAGGAGATCTGACGCCCTCTCCTGGCCTGCATGCAACTGTATGAACACGGTACAAAGACATAAGTGCAGGCAGAAGACTTGCACACAAATTAAGTCTTAAGAAAAAAAAGAGCAGAACAATTTGGAAGCAAGGGAAGAGGCAAAGTAACTGATCTTGGAATGGGAAAGTACCTCCATGGTAGTAGAGTGCTTTCCCAGCATGCTCAAGCTCTAGGTCAAATTCCCAGTACTGCAAAACCACACCCACTTCTATTTGGATAATGGTAATATATTTTTTGAAACTTACCAGAATCTTACATACTCTGATGTTATCAACATTGAAATTGCCAGAATCAGGAAAAATAGATACTGTCAAGAAAATAAAACGTATTTTTTAGACTACAGAGAAGGTATCTCAGTGACACGTAGATACATTAGATAAATGTACTTTGGATTATTTTTTGTTACCTACTATTACTTACCACATGCCTGAGCAATAAGCTTGGCCAGAAATGTCTCACTGCCGTACTGCTTACTCATTATGGAAGTTCGAAGCAGAGATGACACTTCATCAACATCTCGAAGGTTTTTTGCAGAACAACATACCAAATCAGGAAGAATCTCATGAGCTTTTTTGCAAGCTATTTCATACCCTGATATTACCTAAACCGTGAAGAAAAATAATTGTTTTAGTAGACATAATTTTGACATGACTTATCCTGGTAATCCGACAAATACCGGTATCTTCAACATAAGATGTCAAGTGTCTGTGAAACGCATAGCGGACTACATAGTTCTGATGGACAACACAAATGTCAGCCCTTATTCTAACACTTACCACATACAGGACCTTGACCAACTTTTTAAACTTCAAATCTCTACTTTGATATAAAAGAGAATGACTTTAAGAAACCTTAGCGGGCTAAGTTTTAACCACTGAGGTGGCTCAGTGGTTAAAAGCACTGGCTGCTCTTCCATAGAACCTGGGTTCAACTCCCAGCAACCACATGATGGCTTACAACCATCTGTAATGGGATCTGATGCTCTCTTCTGGTGTGCATGAAGACAATGTACTCATACACTCTCATATACATAAAATAAATCAAAATAAATCTTAAAAAAAAAACAAGAAAGAAAGCTTAGGAATCTTTTGAGGATTACAGGTCTAAGAGAGCACTACATGGGTTCTAGGGATTTGAACACAGGTCCTTATGCTTGCCCACGAGTGCTGTTACCCATCTAGTCCTGAATTTTTTAAGCTTTAAGCAAAAACACACATGTAGTCAAATATAATTAAAGTATAAGATGAATACTTGCCTCTGATACTGACAGGCCAATCCTCAGAAGTTCTTCGGCTAGTTCCAAAAGAGCCCCAGCAAATACCAGAACAAAGTTTGTGCCATCACCAACCTCTTGTTCTTGCATATGAGAGGCCATCACAATCATCTTTGCAGCAGGATGCTGTACCTGATATAAAGGTGTTATTGTGAAAAAGTCTAGGACTTGGAGCAACATAAAGTCATTCATTTCCTTGATGGCAGGTAAATGACACCTGACCATTTCGTTGCAGTTTCAAGTATGTTTCTTTTCTTTTCTTTTTTTTTTTTTGAGACAGGGTTTCTCTGTATAGCCCTGGCTGTTCTGGACCGCACCCTGTAGACCAGGCTGGCCTCGAACTCAAGTATGTTAAACTATGGCTTATCAGCACAAACTCACCAGTACAAATGAAATCATTTCAAAGCACCCTTTCTGATAGCCACGCATTACACATAGCTCCACAAATGCACCACAATTATACCTAACTTAGAAAATAAAGTATTTGCAACTGTTAAACTCAGCAACTTAAGTCTTCAGAAGAGAAGCTAGTGTGGTGACACACCTATCAACTGTTTTCCACTTGCAATAAAACTCTAGTGCCATCCCTCATTCTCATCCCACCCCCACCTCATGTCTGATACACTCACTATCTTGCCAATTTTCTCCACATACTGACTTTTTAACAGTTAAAAAATACTTTGCCAGGCCTGTTGGTGCACACCTTTAATCCCAGCATTCAGGAGGCAGAGACACGAAGGGATTTCTGGAGTTCCAAGCCAGCCTGGTCTACAGAGCCAGCCCATAACATCCAGGAACACAGAGACCCTGTCTTAAAAACAAACAAAAGTTTTTACAAGAAATAAAACAGGCAAGAGTTTCAGTACCACTTATATTTCTAAACATGCTCTTTAAAAAAAAAGAAAAAAAAAAAAGGAACATATGACTCCCCTTTTCTCCTTTCTCTCTTTTTGAGATAGTACATGCAGCTCAGACTCTAGCTGAGGATGACTTTGATCTACTGATCCTTTTGTCTCCTCCACCTCCTGAGCGCTGGGACCACAGGCAGAAGCCACCACACTTTTTATACAAGATCACACAGTGTTGGGAATCAAACCACAGACAAGCACCTACAAACTGAACTACACCCAAGCCTGAAAGTATTTTTAAAAAGCCACAAAATTCTCAAGTTCTAAGGAATTAATTTTAGATACTCTTCAATTTAAACTTTCAGTAATGAGGAGAGCCTAGGGCTTTGTGCTTGCTAGGCAAGAGCTCTACCACTGAGCTACATCCCCAGGCCACTTTCACAAACCAAAGACTAATTCACCCTCTAAGTCAACACCACAGCTGTTATTCTGACAGTATCCCATATTTTGAAGGGTTATTTTTTATTTTTGTGTGTGTCTGTGTGTGAATACAGGTACCTAGAGACTGCAAGGGGATGGTGGGTCCCTGAGCTAGGAGTCCATGTTGTGAGCTGCCTGATGTGGGTGCTGGGAACTGAACAAGAGCAGTACACACTCTGAACTCCAGTCTTCCTCACTTCATTTACCACCAGAAACCCGTCCACAAATATTATGTGAAGCTAAATTTTTCCTTAGCAAATTATGTTAGAGAAATGTGAATTTTTCTCATTTTCTTTAAAACACAGATTTATACCCTCCTCCAATACTAACCTAACTAATAGGGCGAGAAATGGGTGTCACACTCCTCTTACCCCTACTTTAAGTATCTATTCTTCACCCTCTAAGACAACAAAACTTCAGGAAAAAAAGGAAAATGCCAAACTGTTATGTAAAACAAAGCATCAATATTTACTAGCTATTTCTCCCCACTCCCCACCCCCCGCCCCAGACAGGGTTTCTCTGAACAGCTCTGACTGTCCTAGAACTCACTCTGTAGACCAGGGTAGCCTCAAACTCAGAAATCCACCCTCCTCTGTCTCCCAAGTGCTGGAATTAAAGGTGTGTGCCACCACCGCCCAGTTTTACCTGCTATTTTTATACCACTGGAGAATTCATATTAGAATCAATCTATAGAATAATAAACCTGATCATCAGAGAAATATTCTACAACCCATTCATAAACAAATAATTTAAGAGTTTGAGTAGCTAAAATGGTAAACCTAGAAAGGTCACTTATAAGTCTTTACAATAAACTTAAGGGAAAAAACGGCCTTTTATCATTTAAATTAAAATACAGTTTCACCTATGTTAAGAGTCTTGGATTTTTTTATGGTTTTGAAACAAAACTTACTTCTAGCTCTCTTAAAATAGTTGCTGCATCATTTGTCACAAACAACTTCTCTAGGCGATTGATGACCATTTTATTCATTCCTGAAAAATAGTTGCAAAGAAAATAAAGAATACATTATTATTCAAATACTCTCCCAAACCCAAGAAAACATGAGCAAGAAGCCATATTGACTTTTAACCCTCCGAACATACTATCTGTTTTAGATCAACATGACAGCCTCATGGGCTTTCCCTGACTAAACACCCACATGCTTAGCATGGAAGAAGTGCTCAATAAATAGGAGTTAACACATACAAAAATAGTATGCTTAGAAACACATTTTGTTTTATCCTTAATTTCCTTGTGTGTATCTTTAATTCAACTGGTTAAAGGTAGGAAGAGTTTATTTACACTATATTATTTTCTCCAGACTACTCAGCCCCTCCTCAATAAAGAACTATGCCAGGAGTGAGCATGCTGAGTTTTCCTATAACCTAATAGGATATTTTATCAGCGACATTTTAAATCTCTCTTTTTTCCATAAAGCTGAATTTCTGACTAAAAGCTAAAAGCTAGAAGCACATCAATGCCACCAACCATAAAACAATGTGTAAGGCCTGCTCTATACACTAATACCCGTACGACAAAATGAGACAGCTAACAGTCATTGCAGGTCAACACAGCCTGAATTTGGACATTACCATTTGGTCCATATGCTGTACGAGTAGTCTGAGCAAGCTCCTTGCAGGCCTGTATATTTCTATACACAGCCTCTTCTAATCCTGAGAAATGCTGCAAAAGAAAATGTCTGCTTAATTATGACAATGAAGTTAAGAGTTTCCAATCACAGGATGCTTCTAATAAACAGCCAGGACCACACAGGCATTCATCAGATGGAGTCTGAACAGCCTCAGTTTCCCCCTGATTTGCACTGGGCCTGGTCATTTTCCCATCTGTAAAATAATGGGATAATTAACAGTTCCTACTTGACAGATCATTTAGACTCATCTAGCTAATTAACAACTATTACCCAGGAATTAAACACAAAAAAGCAATCTACCATTAAACTACAATCCCAGCCTATTAGTACTAGCTTTTAACTTAAATTTGGGGTAGAGGTACTTAAAATTTGTCTTCACTATAGTCCCCTCAGTAGTGATTTACATAAAGTATCTCTGTGCTCAAGTGCCAGCCCGTGAAAATTGGAAACTATGACCACCCCTCAAAAGGGAAACAGTATCATTTCCAGAACTTACTAACTTACATTAAATCCTTACATCCATTTAGTATGCCAAATTATCACTACAAAGGAGATGGAGTTCTCTAAACTGTTAAGGATCCTCTATTTCCCCTAAGACCTTAAATTCAACTCAATTCTACAAGTTGTAGAAATATGAAAGACAAAACAAAGTTATCTGGCAGCTTGAGACAAATCGCTCCATAAGCAGTGTGACCGTCTACTTAAAAAAAGAAAGAAAGAAAGAAAAAGCACTCCTGAAACTATGTTCTATGGTATAACACTGTTCGATCTGGGCTGGGGCTTCACTTATCCTGTAGGCTACGAAATCGGGCAGTCAGAATGAAAACGTAGTAACAGCCTTTAGCTCAGTCTCCTCAACTCAGAAAAGGTAAAGGAAACACAACTTCCAGAGGTGGGTTTTCAGAAAACAGTTGGGATCGGACATCTCTGGATGGTCGATTATTATCTTTTGGAAGGAAGCAGTCAAGAGCAGGCCCAAGGTTTCCTATGCCGGACCCCTGTCATTTCCATCCTTCAAGCCAGGGCCCTACAACCAGTTATCAATTCCGTTCAAGTTCATTAACTGCATGGCCGGCTCCCGTTAAGGGCGGGGCCCGTGAGCTCCATCTCACAGACAGGGCCAGGTAGAGCTGGGATGCCAAGTCGAAGCCGCTGGAGGGATAACAAGATGCCCACGGTTTCAGCGACAGGGCGTCCAGAGCACACCTCCCTTTCCAGAACCTTCTCTATCCCGGGTCGAGGCGCGGTCGTACGCACGCAGGCCTTTCGCGGGCGCCGCAGGCGCAGGCCCGCCCTCCAACCGCACGATCTCTCCATGCCACCTACTTTTGCTCCATCTTTGAGCATCTGGGCAAAGCCCGGGGCCTTGGGGACGTGAAGCGCCATGCTAGCCGGCAATCAACCGCTCACGCGCTCGCTCCGAGACTCCGAGGAAGCAAGGTGCGTCGCGCACAGCTTGCTGGGAACGGGCCTTGGCGCCGCCTCACGCTCCTCTACGTCCGGTCGCCCCGCCCCTTCTCCCAACGTCTCGTCTGAAGTATCGCGAGAACGAGAGCGCGCTCCATGGAGAGGTTCCGGCAGACAGACCCGATCTGTCGATCCCCGATTAAATCAAACTACCAGGCCGAACTCAGAGCTCGCACACCGAATTCGTGTTCCTTGTCCTAAGTTAATTAGTAGACTCTGGTCAGGACGTTTGGCGTGTGACATTTCTGAGGCGGACACCCCACTTCTTAACTTTCATTTGCACTTAATCCTGCAGATCCAGCACCGGGACAGGTTAGCCTTTTCTTCTCAAAGCTCACCTGCCCTCGTCTCTGCAAAGTAGCAATGGCAGTCCTTTGGTGTTGGACACTGTAGGAAGCTCTGAAGACTCGAAGGTGACAATTGAAATAGTAACAACGACTGCAACAGGTGGAGTGCACGTCTGTGACAGTTCTAAGTGGTTTGCTTAAAGTATAGTTATCTTTGTTATTGGTCAAGTTTAGGAACGAATATTAATCTCCGTTTTATGGAAGGAAAATTAACATCCATAATTTAAGTAATATGCCAGAGGTCACCAAGCCAATAAATATTAAAGCAACGATTTCTAGCCTAGATTGGCAGATTGCAAATATTTAACCACTTTGTATAAAAGAAAAAAAAATCCTCTCCACTCCCCCAGAATCTTTTCCACATACCTCTGCTATATCTTTCCAAATCATCTTTCTTAATGTAAATAGAATACTTTCACAGAGAAAGTAAAATGCTCTTACAATAAAAAATACCATAAATGGAAGCATTTCCTGCCCTAGCAGGGAAATATGAGACGTTTTGGTGAGTCTTTGGACATACAGAAATTAAGGTTGTCTTTCAATTGGGACAGATTCATAATTGCAACTGTACCATCAATTACATTTTTTTCTAATAAGCATTTAAAATATGTAACCATGAAAATAATACTTTCTTGTCACCTAACACGACAAGGTAAGTGAACCATCTATATTGAAAGACAAAGCCAAAGATCAGTGTTTCCCAAAGATTGGTTTAGACGTCTGCGGCTCTCCAACACCCTCTCAGGGCCCATTACTACGAAAGTGTTTTCATACTAATACAGAGGTGTCTCCTCTCTTCTCGAGGGGAGTTGTGAAGGCCTACGGGGTGTTCAGTATTTCACAGTATGAATGCGAAAAGCACAAGGAGCCAAGTTGTCTTCCATTAAGCCACATATAAAATATTTGGAAAAAAATTGTGAATGTCACTCCTCAAAAAAGGTACTGTCAATAATATTATGTTAGCCTTCAATGTTCACTGTTACATTTTTATATTAATGTTTAGTAGTTTGATTTTTTTTTTTTTTCGAGACAGGGTTTCTCTGTGTAGCCCTCGCTGTCCTGGAACTCACTCTGTAGACCAGGCTGGCCTCAAACTCAGAAATCCACCTGCCTCCGCCTCCCAAGTGCTGGGATTAAAGGCGTGTGCCACCACTGCCCCGCCAGGTTTTTTTTTTTTTTAATGACATCTGTATATAATAATGTAAGACACTCCCAAGTTTTATGCTTTGGCATTGTGTTGCTCATAGTGTGGTTGTATTTTTTAGTTCAAGCAACAAACTGTAGATTCTGGCAGGAAAGAGGGCTCATCAGGTAGAGGCACTTCCTGCTGAGTCTGAACATCAGAGTTCAATCTCTGGGACCCATATGCTGAAGTTATAGAATCAACTCCCTCAAGCTGACACGAACATGCTCACACACACGCTCTCTCTCTCTCTCTCTCTCTCTCTCTCTCTCTCTCTCTCTCTCTCTCTCTCACACACACACACACACACACACACACACACACAGAGGATAAATAAATATATGTAATTAATTGAAAAATAGTAAATTCTTCCTGTGTTAAATTTTGTAAGTTCTGAAATGGTAATTCTAACTTTTGAAATCATCAAACCCATATACTTTGAAACTGAATATCCCACTGAATTCCATCAGTTAATCTAAATAAGTCAAGATAGATGTCTTTTGTTATCTTTGAGATAGGGTGCCTTAGTTGCTTTTACTTTTCCATTGACAGAAAACACCATGACCAAGACAATTTATAAAAGAAAGTGTTCACTTGGTCTTCCAGTTTCAGAGGGCTAGAGCGTGTGAAGGCAGGGCAAAGCTGAGAGCTAAGAGCTCACATCTCGATCCACAGCTAGGCAGATAAGGGACAGAGCATACTGTGGAGCTCCAAAGCCCGCCTCCAGTGACACACCTCCTCCAAGGCCACACCTCCTAATCCTTCCCAAACCTATGGGCACCATTAGCTTTCTAATCTCTGCATAGGATCTCAGGGCCCCTTGTGCTGGAACTCAGCTTTCAGCCCAGGCTGACCTTGAACTCTGGAGAGTTCTCCTGTCTTAGTGTTCCAGTGCTGATATTTTAGGCATGTATCACCGTGCCTTTGTGTGTGTGCACACATGTGTTTTTAAACTGTGGTAGTTGAGGCAAAAAGCTACAGAAAAAGCAAGAAACTGAGAAGAATAAATGTTCAAAATACCACAAAGAAATGTTGTGTCAAAGCCCTCCTGGAGCTGGTGAAAGTGGGCTAACCTTCAGTTCTAAAACAAAAGGGGAGCTTAACATGGAGCTCATAACATTATTAACAATGGTTGAGGACTGGAGAGATGGTTCAGGGGTTAAGAGTGCCGACTGCTCCTCCAGAGGTCCTGTGTTCAATTCCCAGCAACCACATGGTGGGTGGCTCACAACCAACCATCTTTTTTTTTTATTTTATTATTTTTTTTTATTTATTATATGTAAGTACACTGTAGCTGTCTCCAGACACACCAGAAAATCTCTTTACAGATGGTTGTGAGCCACCATGTGGTTGCTGGGATTTGAACTCATGACCTTCAGAAGAACAGTCGGTGCTCTTAACTGCTGAGCCATCTCTCCAGCCCACAACCAACCATCTTTAATGAAATCCAGTGCCCTCTTCTAATGAGTCTGAAGAGAGCAATAGTGTACATATGTATATGTACACTATGTATGTATATTGTTTTAAAAATCTGGTTGAATAGTGAAACACATTTTCCTATAGATCATGTAAGAAAAATGCCATGTAATAAAATTATTGACAACCACAAAACCAGACACACAGAAATGACAGTGGTCTGCTTTTTTTAATTCTTTGTATGTGTGTTCATGTGAGTGCATGTATGTGTGAAAGCCAGAAGTCATCCTCAGGTACAGGTCCTCAGGAGCTGTCCATTTTGTGATTAAGATAGGTCTCTCACTGCCCTAGAACTGGACAGTATATATATATATATATATATATATATATATATATATATATATATATACATATATACAGTGAGTCCCAGGCCCTCAAGCTTTCTTGGACTAAGCAATCTCTCCAGGCCCTTTAGTATTTCTCTTTATTTTCCACATTAGAAGATATGCTAGGAAAAAAAAAAAAAGACAACTTGTGGCCTAGAGTTCAGCCATTAAGAGCACTTGTTACTCTTGCAGAGAACCTAGGTTCACTTCTCAGCACCTGTTTGGCCACTATCAACTGTCTGCAAGTCCAGTCCCAGAGGATCGGATGTTCTTTTCTAGCCTCCATGAGCACTGCACACATGGAGTGCATAGAAGTACATGCCAGCAAAATGCCCATATACATTAAATTCTTTTTAAAGGACAATTTATCAAGTTTAATTCCCTAAAGAATAAGACCTTGATGCCTGGCTTGATCCAAAGGCAAAATTACAAATTTGTCACTGAACAAGGAGACAGCACATGGCATCCAGAGATTTTCATTCTTAGCTCAGACTAACCGCTGAGCCATCTCTCCAACCTCCTCCCTACCCCCACCCCAATCCAGGGCTTTGTAAACGCTAAGTGTTATACCATTGAGCTACAGCCCAGACTTTGGGTTTTGGAGACAGGGTTACAGTATATAACCTCAGCTCACCTCCAGCTTGTGATTCTCCTTCTTCAGCCCCCAAATGCTGGGCTTGGAGGCATATGTCCCATGTCCAGCTGGTCCATAGTTACTTTTAGGTCCTTAGCCCATGAGACAGAGTTTATTTCTGTGATTGGACTGCAAAGGATGCTTGATGGTTCAAATGCTTATTAGCCATTGTCATTCTCACTTGTCCTATTCTTAATGTTGTGGCTATTTTTAATTGCCATGATTACCACTAGGGTTTTCAGTGGGGTCAGTCATTAGCCTCAGGGAGTAAAATTAAGACAGGATCCATGTGTCTATTTATGTAGCAGTCTGATAGAGCTGCTCATTTCTCATTGCTATGTGACAGCCCATTTCCTGTTCCTTAATAGAGCCTCTTTCTTCTGACGACATGCCCAGCTGTATCACAGAGGAGAATGTTAAGTTAGAACAGTGATCTCCATGTGGAAAGAAGGGAAGAGCTACCAAAATGACCTTCCAAAAGACAGCCACCTCTGTAATGCTGTTATACAGTGGTAACATAGGAAGATAAAGTCTAGTAATTAGGAATGAACTCTGTGAGGAGAAAGGAACCCTTATTTAGGAATTGTGAGAGAGAAAGGAGAGGTATAAGGAAATACATTTAGAAGATCTAACGACCACCACTCATGTCAAGATGATATTCAACTTTGTCAAAAATCCCAATAGCAAAGGAAAAGGAGAACATGGAAAGGGTCTTTTGTAAGCCTGTATATTCCTCTCACCAGTGATACGTAATAATACAGCAGTGACTCTCCACTGAAGTCTTTTGGATCAAGAGCTGTTGTAAAATACTTTTAATTTCCATAAGCTGTGTAGTCTTCTTGATCACCTAGAACAAATAAGAACATATATGAGCATGCATGAGCTAAGAACAGCCAGATTTATTGATCATATCAAGAAGTAACAGGTAGTGATAGACACATGATAGACAAGGACCTGCCGTACATACAGAAGACCCCAAAGCTAGAGAGACTTAAGTGAGGCCACTTAGTGAAGCCATTGGGTCTGATTCACTAAGAGGGATTGGTGTCTATGAATAAACACAATACAACAAGCACTCTACCCTAATTAAGCAGCCATCTTTAAATTACATGTAAATTCTACAAAATATGGGAGGGACTTTTAAAACATCAGTTGATTGTTGATAGGGTGTTCTTTCCTTGTCTGGAGAATCATTTTGTAGAAATCTTCATTCCTATATATAATCTGTATGAATAAGATATTGGCATTAGCGGGAGATCAATAGTTAATAAGGATTAGAAGCAATGTTGCAGTGACTTCGATGCAGATCTTCACAACACTCTTGAAAGCCAGCTTGGTAGCTAGAGTACTGCCCTCAGAGCATCCAGGGAGTTTGTCGGCTTGCACCCAGAGACGTTCTGTAGGATGAGGCAGCTGGTCTTACAGAATGCTCACCTACCCTCTTCATGCTCCTTCCCAAGGTTACTTCTTGATATGATCAATAAATCTGGCTGTTCTTAGCTCATGCATGCTCATATATGTTCTTATTTGTTCTAGGTGATCAAGAAGACTACACAGCTTATGGAAATTAAAAGTATTTTACAACAGCTCTTGATCCAAAAGACTTCAGTGGAGAGTCACTGCTGTATTATTACCAACCATCATCTTGTGTTTGGTAAGAGTTGGGAAGTGAGGAAGATCATTGGGAAGACATGAACCTTTGCTGTCAGCCATCTAATAGCTGCTCAACCGCTGGGTGGTTGAGGGAGGCCAAAGCCTATTTGCTAAGGTGCTGATTGAGACTTTGGGACACTGCTTCCTTCCCTTAATATAAAACCAACTTGGAGCCAAGTCATTTAAGACCTTTTGAAAACTGACTCTAAAATAGCATGTGATATCCTGAGGAAAAAAATAAACCATGATTTAGTAAACGAGATGATCCATGAGGAAAGGGCAGCTTTATAAGGTGTTCTTACGG
>NW_022196894.1:84835975-84837821 GCF_008632895.1 Mastomys coucha
TATTTTTATTATCTCCTCTGTTTTAAAGGTGGGGGGACAAGCAGGGCCCTGAGGCTTAGAGGTGTTGACCAACGCAACTCAGTTAGATCGCAGAGCTGACATTTCAAGCTGAATGTAGCTATTTCTAAATTCCAAGGTCCGTAGCTTTATTGTCTCCCAAGTGATGGTTATTCTAACTGGCAGGAAAGCCAGTTTAGTAGTCTTGTAATCAGACATTTCTTTTTTTCAGGAAAAGAACTAAGTTTCTGCCTGGGGAGTTGAGTGGTTTCTCCTACTAACATCCAGGATTGGAGCTCATGCTGTTGACGGCAATGTTTGGGCTCTTTCCCTTGATTAGAAATGTTACCAGATTTAAACCCTAGTTTCTAAGGACCATTAATGATCCTGTCCAAAGAGGAAGCAAGAGGTTTCAGGTTCTTCCCAGAGCAGAAAAGAGCGGACATGAGAAAGTTTGCGTGAGGTCATTGGTCCCATCCTGACTTTGACTTGGCCTTGATCTTTATTTAGCGTTTCAGTTTTATGTTCTGCAACAAGTTTGGCCATGTTGGAGGACCATCCAAAGGTCATTGAGTTGGCTGCTGGTGATTGGGCGCTCACCCGGACGCCAGGGTCTATTACTGTGCGGATGGAAATCCCCAGCTCACCTCAGCCACTTTCCGAAAGTCACAGGCTTTGCAGTCTTTTTGTGCACAACTCCGTAAGAGCCCAAGACTGTGGGGGCCTGAATGAGAGAGGAGCTCTTCGAGTAGTCCTAGCTCTGGGTTGGTCACATGGTGCTTCAGGATCCCTTTTGCACTTTCCCATCACAGAGTGTGATTTTCCTAAATAATTAAATTGTGATGCTTTTTATTCTTCAATTTGAGAACAAATATTCTGACATCTGAAATATCACAGTGACTCTCACAAAACTTCCTTTCAAATCTTAGCTCACTTACAGTATAACTTAAGCTGTCATCTGGATTTGCACTGATCTTGAGTTATATAATAGATTCTGTTAATCAATCTGTTTAAATGTTCCTACAGCTACTGTTTCTTGCCTAATAGATTTGTTAAGTCTAGAGGCCCAGTCAAGTATGTTAGTGCCCACTTTTTTTTTCTTATTAGATATTTTCTTTATTTACATTTCAAATGTTTTCCCTTTTCCTGGCTTCCCCTCCAAAAACCCCCTATTCCCTCTCCACTCCCCCTGCTCACTAACTCACCTTCTCCTACTTCCTGGCTCTGGCATTCCCCTACACTGGGGCATAGAGCCTTCACAGTACCAAGGGCCTCTCCTTCCACTGATGACCAACTAGGCCATCCTCTGCTACATATGCATATGGAGCCACGCGTCCCACCATGTGTATATTCTTTGGTTGGTGGTTTAGTCCCTGGGAGCTCTGGGGGGAATTGGTTAGTTTATGTTGTCGTTCCTCCTATGGGGCTGCAAACCCTTCAGCTCCTTGGGTCCTTTCTCTAGCTCCTTCATTGGGGACCCTGTGCTCAGTCCAATGGATGACTGTGAGCATCCACTTCTGTATTTGTGAGGCACTGACAGAGCCTCTCAGGAGAGAGCTATATCAGGCTCCTATCACCAAGCACTTGCTGGCATCCACAATAGTGTCTGGGTTTGGTGGCTGTATATGGAAAGGATCCCCAGGTAGGGCAGTCTCTCAATTGTCCTTCCTTCAGTCGCTGCTCCACACTTTGTCTCTGCAACTCCTTCCATGGGTATTTTGTTCCTCCTAAGAAGGATCGAGGGGTTTGCAGCCCCTTAGGAAGAACAACTATGAACTAAGTAGTACCCTCAGGGCTCCCAGGCTCTCAACCACCAACCAAGGACTGCACATGGAGGGGTCTGATTGTT
>NW_022196894.1:84838209-84842149 GCF_008632895.1 Mastomys coucha
AAAAAAAAAAAAAAAAAAAAAAGGATCGAAGTATCCACACTTTGGTCTTCAATCCCAGCATTGGGGAGGTAGAGGCAGATCCTAGATCTTTGTGAGTTCAAGACCAGTCTAGTCTAATAAGCAAGTTCCAGGATTGCAGGATAGCCAAGGCTATCTAGTGAGACTACAGACCCTTTCCATTTTCCATTAATAAGATTGTTTTTGTCTAGGAAGGACAAACACCTTATTTGAGTTTCAGCTATGAATGTTGGTCATATCAAGTAACCTGATTCTCAAGTTTCATTAGTATTAATTTATGAATGTTAAATTACTTTTTTTGTTTTTAAAATTATTTATTTTTACTTTACATGTATGGGTATTTTGTCTGCATGAAGGTCTGTGTACCACACATGTATCTACTGCCAAAAGAGACCAGAAGAGGATGTCTGGTCCCCTGGAACCAAAGTTACAGATAGTCATGGGCCACCATGTGGGTGCTAGGAAACAAACCCTGATCTTTTGAAGAGTACTCAGTGCCCTTAACTGCTGAGCCATCTCCCAGTTTCTAAAATTACTTTTCTTATAGAATTATGGATGATCTCTGTATATTGGGAATTTTTGAATTATTAATTATTTAAATGCTATTTTATACCAAATTGTTACATGTCTCTGGATATTTAAATGCATACATGTTATTATTATTTTGTGTGTTTATGTACTATGATTCAGCATAAGAACAATCTAGGACATAGTTATACTTCAGGTACAGTGGTCCTCAAATAGTGGCCATTTTGTCTCCTCAGGAGTCACTTGGTAAAGACTGGAGGAGTCTTTTTTTTTTTTTATGGTGCCTCAGTTAGGAGGGTTAGCACTGGTAAGCAGAAAGCAGGCACTTGTCTAAGGACGGCTCCACACAGTTATCTGGCCCTCAATGCTAACAGTGCTAAATCTAAGAGAGCCCATTGCAGAGTAGAAGGTTTTCAAATGCATGCCAGAGTCATGGGCAGCAGAGCGTGGGATAGAGTTGACTAAACACAAATTGACAGGCCTTGTGCCTGTATTTTCTTTTTAAAAATCACTAATTTATGTGCACCTGTCAGAAGCCATGTAGCAAAGGCTATGGCAAGCAAGTGAGCTTTCTGGATATGTCCCACTGTTTTGCATGGCTATGATGGGTGAGCTGTGAGAATACAGGGTCCTTAGAGACTTCATCCCACAATGTCTTCATGCTGCTGAGATGCCTTTCCTGCCTCTATTACATAGCCTAATGATTCCTGGGCACCAGCCCACCTTATTGAGTAAATTTCCTGCAGATCGACATGAAGATGAACTTTCATGAATTAATGCTGTTTAGATAAATTTATATCATTCCTGATTTGGTTTAAATAATTTTAGAAAGGAAGTTTAAGGATATGGTTTTGGTTGTTTTGCCAGAAAAAATGTTATAGGTTAGAATTAAGAATAGAATGTATCAGCTGTGCAGTGGTGGTATATGCCTTTAATCCCAGCACTTGGGAGGGGAGGCAGGCAGATTTCTGAGTTCAAGGCCAGCCTGGTCTACAGAGTGAGTTCCAGGACAGCCAGGGCTATACAGAGAAACCCTGTCTTGAAAAAAAAAAAAAAAACCAAAAATCAAAAATCAAAAACCCAAAACCCAAAACCAAAAAACCAAAACCAAAACCGAGAGAGAGAGAGAGAGAGAGAGAGAGAGAGAGAGAGAGAGAGAGAGAGAGAGAGAGAATAGAATGTGTCCCCTCCTCATAGAATAGTAAGTAAAAGCTACATTACACTAAGAAGAGAAACAGGAGGCTTGGGACAGATTTATGATTACGATGGCTATTCCTGGTTGTCAACTTGATTATATCCAGAGATGGAGAGTACACCTGTGATCCAGACCTTGAGGCTGCAAGACACAGACTTCTGACCCAGATCTAGCCATGAAAAACTTAGGCTTGGGCAAAATAGTACACACCTTTAATTCCAGGAGACTGAGACAAGCAGATCTCTGAGTTCAGGGTCAATCGACAGAGCAAGTTCCAGGACAGCCAAGCTTAGGCAGCAAAGGAGATGGAAACCAGAAAGCTGGTGATAATATAATAGAAAAAGGAGGCCGTGTTTCAGCTCTAGCAAGCAGCAAGCAGCAAAACCCAGCAGCTTCAACCATGTGGCTCTGGCCTTAGAGTCAAAATAGAAGGGACTTCTGGGACAGTTGACCCTGGCTAGCTGGAGCTAAGAAATTAGTAGTATTTAAGAAGAGACCAGCATCAGTGAGATGAAGTCTGGGAAGTGTTTTCTGAGAACACAAAAAAGCTGTGTTCCAGAGATAGCCCAGGTTGTACCTCATGCTACAGCTGGACTAGGTAATGTGTAAGAATCTCCCAGGTGGTACTGGCTTTAAAGGTAGGAAGGTCATGGAGAGCAGCTGAGCCTTAGTATTTTGAGAGGCCATGGAAGGCCATTGGTGAAGACACAGCTTCAGTTGCAGTTGATGGCCCAGGACTGAAGGTGTTATACAAAGAAGTAGAGGTTTGGCACTATGAAGAGGGCCTACAAGAGGCTATTGGTAAAGTCTAGTTGCAGCCGAAGTCCCCAGTGTATTGGAGATGCCAGTACCCTCGATGATCACCAAGAACAGCAGGAGCAGTGGGATGGAGTCAACCAGAGCCTTGAGTGCTACAGAGGGCAGAGCTGGAGAAGTGACCCAAGCCCTTCCGAGGGGCCCAGAAGATCATGTGTGGATTCCAGATATTGGAACAAGAAGCTGTAACATTGAAGATGCCTTGGAGATCCCAAGATGTTTGAGATGCCAGAGCTGAGGAAAGCTGCTAACAGGTAGTGAAACAAGCCAAAGAGAGTTGTGCTGAAGTCAACAAAGATGATAGGAATTGTAGATCTGAAGAGCACTTAAACATCAGACATGGAGATGCAGAGTTTAGAGTTTGCTTAGCTGGTTTTTGGTCTTATTTGGTCCAGTATTTCCTCACTATGACATTTTGGAATGGTAGTGTATATCCTGTGATGTTTAAGGTATGTGATCTGCTTTTTGATTTTGACTTTATAGGGGATTATAATTAAGTGATTAAATGAATCTCAGAAAAGACTTTGAACTTTGAACTTTTAACATTGTTGAGACTGCTATAGTCTTTTGAAGTTGGACTAAATGTACTTTGCATTATGCTATGTTTAGGTATGGCCCCCATAGACTCATATGTTTGAACAAGCGGGCAAGGGAATGGAATGTGGTGGTTTGAATATGGTTGGCCCAGGGAGTGGCACTATTTGGTGGTGTGGCCTTGATGGAGTAGGACCAGTAGGAGTCAAATTACCAGAAGGCAGCAGCTTTTGGCCACAGAATAGCAAAGAGTTAAAGACAGAAGAACAGTTAAAAGCCATCATCTTTCAACTACAGAACAGTACGAGGTAAATTGTCAGAAGCCATCAGCTTCTGGCACCTAGAACAGTAAGAGAGAGTCACGAGGCCAGAAGATCATTGGCAGTTGGCTTTTGTCTGTCCAAAGAAGCTGAGTCCCACCTCACAACCTGACCTGCCTGTGCACCAGCACTTTGACTACATGTACATCTGTGTACCATGTGTGTACATTGTTCACATAGGCCAGAAGAGGCCATCAGGTGTCCTGGAGCTGGACTTACAGATGTTACAGCAGCCATGTGGATGCTGGGTGTTTTTAACCCCTGACACATTACTCCAGCTCATCCTTACAAGATAAGGACCAAGTGTTTGAATTTCTAAGGCTTTCTCAAGTTGCCTTTATTTGCCAGGGAACTGATGCTTTGAGAGCTATTGCTAGAGACAAATCTGTCAAGGTGTGTTGGTTGGTTTCCTAGGTGCTTTGCTTATGTGATGGCGTGAGGTGCCATGTTGCTGAATGGTGAAAACTCCCCCCACCCCTCCCCTCTCTCTCTCTCTTCCTCCCTCCCTCCCTCCCCCTCCCTTCCCCCT
>NW_022196894.1:84842162-84846514 GCF_008632895.1 Mastomys coucha
ACCTCTCCCTCCCTCCCTCCCTTTCTCTTCCTCCCTCATCACTCTCTCCCCACATGTTCCTCAATGGTTGCTTCCCTTCTTTCTCTTTCCTCTCTCTTTCTGTCCTTCTCTGTCCCTGTTCTTTCTCTGCCTCTACTTCCTTCTCCATACTCCTTTCCCATTTTCCAAATACACTTCATTTTACACTAGAGCCGTAGTATGGCTGATGCCTGGGGGAATGGGAGGGTGCCTCAGCATGGGCCTGCAGCCCCAACATGCTACCACATTGTAGATACAAAAGCCTTTGTGTAAATGTGGGCAGTAATGAGGCTTTGCCATGCAGGCTACTCACCCGTACCACACTGCTTAGTGCATTCCAGGCTTCTGAGAAAAGGTACACTCAAGAACTCGGGCTCCGTATTCTCCCAGGCACTGGCTCTATTTTTACTCGTTTTGATTTTCAACCCTATCCCCTGCCCCTTTTCCTCTCTTCTCAGCTCCAGGGTCCATAGGAAGGCAGGGGCCTTTTGAATGGTTCTTCTACTTAAAAGTCAGTCTCTGCCTGTACTAATGTCATCTGACCTGTCCTATGGCCTCACCCTGTGCACAGCAAATACAATTTTATGGTTCAAAGTATCTTATCTAGCCTGTTACTCCAAAAAAGCGAGTTGGTAACTATGTGTCTGTGTTAATCTGGAGTTGTTAAAAGGCAGTGTTCTGATTCTGGAGATCTGGAGTGGGGTCCGGGAGTCTGCATTTCTGAATAGACCCTCAGGTCATGTTGACTTTGCTGGAACAAGAAGCATGCTTGAAGTAGCAAGACTAAAGTTCGGAGTAACTAGCGGTTTTCAAGGGGCTAATTATTATCACCATAAAGAAACAAAACAGTGCTCCTGCCAGCAGCTGATCCTAAGAGAAATAAATGTGTTGATTTTGTAACAGTGACACTTAACCCTGGCTCCAGAGTGGAGCTTATTATTTTTTTCACAGAAAATAGTTTTGGAAGCAGATGCTTGTAGTAAGATGTGAGTTGAACTGGGAACTGGGGGGAGAGAGGGCTTTGAGAAACTAGTATCTGTAACATTGATCCTGCTAAGTCAAGTTGAAAATATCTTCTCCACTTCAAAAATATATTGACTAACGTATTATTTTATTGTCAGCTTCCAATGAGAAACTAGAAGACAAAACCGCGTTTGGTCATTTGTGTATTTGTTAGGTGTTGACTCTGGGCCAAGCCCCCTAGGCGGTGGGGAACGTAGCCGACGCACCGACGCAGTTTCCTGCACTGAATAGACTCCTGAAGACAAACTTCAGAGAGATAATGGTGGTAAGTAGGTTCAGGCTTTTGTTGTTGTTGTTGTTATTGTTGTTTTTCATTCATTTTTCTATTAGCTTGTAATGGTTATACAAAATTCTAGGCTTCACTGTAATAGTTTAGTGCATGTGTACAGTGAACTTTGATCATATTAGAGATATGAGGATTAGAGAATGTAAAATACTTGGTGCCAAGGAGCTATGGAAGGTGAATGGTCTTTTTTTAAAAATGGGGGGGGGTGCCTTCTTTTTTAAAAGACTAGATTAGTTCACTTTATTTTATGTGTGTTTTGCCTGCATATGTGTATGTGTATCACGTGCATGTTTGGTGCATGAAGGTCAGAACAGGACATTGGATTTCTTGGAGCTGCAAATGGTTGTGAGCTACCATGTAAGTATTGAGAGTTAAACTGAGTCTGCTCTAGTGACATTTTTGAGAATTCAGGAATTTTGGTTTCTTTAAAAAAAAAAAAAGACAGACATATTATAAGAATGTTCTCTAGTTTTAATCCCCAGGTGTAGGGATGTGGGGCTGCTTTGCATCCGAAGCAGCTGGCCATGATTTTCCTCGTGCTCCAGCAGAAGCACGGTTTTGCCAGCTGGAGATAATTTCAGTGATTGCATGATGTCTGGGATTCTGGGAACTTTTCCGAGGGTACATAAATGCTAGGGCCTCTGAGAGGCCAGGTTAGTGGTTGTTGTATTGGTCTTTTAGGAAGGGTCCTTGTTGTTTGTTAGTAGCTGTGGTCACAGGAGCAACACAAAGAAAGAAATTAGACTCAGGGGTCTCTCTCTCTCTCTCTTTCTTCCTCCCCACATTCTCCCCTCTTTATCTTTGATTCTCTCCTATCTAGTGTTAAGGAGTAAAACCAAGGGAGAGAAAGGATGGGACAAAGAAGAACAAACAAAGTAGCAAAGATCAGCTACATCTGCTGCAAGAGCATCAAGTGCTTTTAACCATTGAGCTATCTCTCCAGCCCTGGAGATGGAGGAGCTTTCTTAACAAAGTAGTGTCTAAGCTGGGATCTGCAGGTCAGGAAGTGAAGGAGTATAACCCTTGGTGGATTTGGAGAGGAGCAGTGTTTCAAAGGTCATGTGACCACAGATGGCAGAAACAACTCATAGGAGCTTAAGTATAAAAGGGAACTTTGCTGGTAGGTAAACTGAATGTAGGCACAGAGAGTGAAGTGATCTCTCTTCCTCTCCTCTGCTTCCCTGGGAAAGCCTCTCTTATTCTCCCCCTTTGCCAGGTGCTTCTTCATAGTGTTGGCAAGCCACAGGTGAAGATCTCAGACATTCAAGATATGCAACATTCCAGTCTCACTCCTGTGAAACAGAGGAAGGCCCTCTTCCTTTTAGAATGACTATTTTAGTGAATTCCACAAGAGTTTGAACTTGCAGCAATCCACCTGCCTCACCCTTCCTAGAAATGCCACCACCGGCCCCATCTGACCCCATCTTAGGTGACAGGTTTTGTTTGGAATATTGTTAGGATATCTGAACCATATGTGAGAATAAAGATGCTTAGAAAGGAAAGGAAGAAAAAAAAAGCCCTTGAATGTCTAAACATGACTGTTATATACAAAACATAAATAGATGGAGATAAAAACAGAATCTATTTTCCTCACAGTCGTTACTGTGACTGTGATGCAGTTCAGCATCTGAATGTGAGGGCAGCGTGATCCTTGGGCCAGGAGACAGATTTACTATGAGTTTGTTTAGGTCATCCCCTTCTTTCTGGGCTCTTTTGAAAGTAATCATTTCTTCTATCAGCAT
The DNA here is from genome assembly GCF_008632895.1 of Mastomys coucha. Lineage (NCBI taxonomy): Eukaryota > Metazoa > Chordata > Mammalia > Rodentia > Muridae > Mastomys > Mastomys coucha. The sequence continues at coordinate 84,845,232 of NW_022196894.1, forward strand.
TATGGTAAATAAGGTGATATGTAATTACAGCAGTTGATTTCTCATAAATTAGGCAGAGGAGCACTATTCCAACTTAATTAAAACATGCAAGGTTGTAATTTTTGTTTACAAATTGGTCAAAGGGGGTTAGCCACTAATGCCATACTATTGCATACTACTCCTTGTAGGAAATGATCTTTTCTGTCGAATTTTAGCTCCATTACCATGCACTGAGCAGTCATCATTGGACAAGGTCATGGAAGTATCTATCTGAGCCAACTGTAGACTTGGCGAACTGTTATGTATGCACAATTTAGGGAATTCACTTTATTTTAATTTTCTTATGAGGGTATGTGTGTCCTATATGTGTGTAGTGTAGTGTATATTTGTGGGTGGAGTTTGCATGCACCACTTCGTGTAAGCACTGTAGCCAGCAGAGCATGAGATACTTCCTCCTCTAGGCCTTTCTCCCTGATTCCCTTAGGACAGGGTCTTCTCCCTGACCTGAGATAAGCTGGGCTGGCAATCTGCAGTAATCCTCCCGTCTCCACCTGGCATAGTGCTGTGGCCACAGGCATGTCTGGCCATGCCTGACTCTTCTTTATGCAGTTGCAGGGTGATCTGAACTTTGCCCCTCATGATGGTGCAGCAAATGTTCTTTCTCACTCAGTGATTTGCCCCAGCCCTGGAGTAAGGAGCCCTGTAAGGAAAACATCTAGGCTGTCTATTACTTAGAGTGCATTACTCAATATGGTAGCTAGCTCTTGAGGCTAGGAAGATAGCTGAGTTGGTAGAACGTTTCCCATGGAGCCATGACCACTCAGGTTTGATCCCCAGAACCAAAGTCAAAAGCTACACATGGTGACACAGCTTGTAATCAGAGTACTGGTGAGGTAGAGACAAAGGATCCCTGGGCCTTGTTGGCCAGATACCCTAGCCTAACTGGTGAGCCCCAGGTCCTTGTGAGGGCTCTATCTAAACAAGCAAACAAACCAATAAATAAACAGGGTGGGTAGGTCTCGAGGAATGACGTCCAAGGCTACTCTTTAGATCACACACACACACACACACACACACACACACACACACACTCCCATTTACTCCTGACTGCCACTCTCACCCCCACTCCCAAATCAATTCTTCTTTCATAGCATCCACACTTGATGTATATAGTTCATGAAACTAGCACCTGCCATATTGATTACTGCCTTGCAGTGCACACACTTCTGTTAGATGGTATTAATTGATAGCGTCATAAGTCACCCCTTTTCTTTGGGGTAAAATCAGTCAAATAAAGCTTTTTG
>NW_022196894.1:84846524-84864151 GCF_008632895.1 Mastomys coucha
GTGTAGTCCTGGCTGTCCTGGAACTCACTCTGGAGGCCAGGCTGACCTCGAACTCAGAAATCCACCTACCTCTGCCTCCCAAGTGCTGAGATTAAAGGCATGCGCCACCACCACCTGGCTTCAAATAAAGCTTTTAATAAAGACAGTTGTTTAAAAGTTTTATTTTATTTGTATGTGGGTAATTTTTTGTTTGTTTTTGCATGCATAATATATGTATGTTCACCCTGTGTGTACCTGGTTCCTGGAGAGGTCAGAAGAAGGCATTGGGCCCCCTGGAACTGGAGTTATAGATAGTTGTAATCCACCACATATAGCTCAATTGTCAGGTACTCAAGTCAGCTGAGAGTTGAACTTGGGTCCTCTGTAAGAACAAGTGTTTCTTAACAGCTGAGCTGTCTTTCTGTTCTCCAAATAAAGAGCTAGGCTGGGCTGGCTTTGCAGTGCCTCTGAAGGCACTCGGGACAAACTGGAAAAGGGTTCAAAGAGCAGACCGGATCGATTGTGCCAGCATTGATACATCCAGGATGGCCTTGGAATCCATCTTCACTGGATCTAATGAGAAGTGTAAGGAGTGTGAGGAGGTCCTCAGCTGGGGTCAAGGCCATGCCTGTCACTTTTCTAGCCTTTAGGGCCAGTGCCTCTCATCATCCTGGCCCTTATTAGACAGTGTGGGCTTTCTCTTGTGTTTCCATCAGTCTTTCCCCTATATAAATCACCTTGAAGATTCTTCCTCCTGCAGAGTGGGTCTCTGATTTCCTCTTGGTGACTGACTTTGAACCAGAGGTCACATATAGCTATGACAAAATCGAGGTGTACTGGCTGGTTTGTGTCAACTTGACACAAGCTGGAATTATCACAGAGAAATGAGCTTCAGTTGGGGGAATGCCTCCATGAGATCCAGCTGTGGGGCATTTTCTCAATTAGTGATCAAGGGTTGGAGGGCCCCTTATGGATGGTGCCATCCCTGGGCTAGTAGTCCTGGATTCTATAAGAGAGCAGGCTGAGCAAGCCAGGGGAAGCAAGCCAGTAAGCAGTACCCCTCCATGGCCTCTGCATCAGCTCCTGCTTCCTGACCTGCTTGTGTTCCAGTCCTGACTTCCTTTAGTGATGAACTTCAATCTGAAAATGTAAGCTGAAAAAACCCTTTCCTCCCCACTTCGCTTCTTGGTCATGATGTTTGTGCAGGAACAGAAACCCTGACTAAGACACAAGGTAAACAGAGTATTTCTCTATGTTTCTCATGAACACTTGTCAGATTTCTAAGACCTGAGTGTCTTTTGCCTGCAACAAAAGGACCATCCGTTCTCCAGCCTTACAGCCTGCCCAGTGGATCTGACCTGTGTTGGGAGTTTCCATTTCCACAGATTCCTGCTATGATGCTGATGATGTTTTCCTCTTTATTTCTTCTAGATCCCTGTTTTCCTGAGAACTAGAGTCTCCCTGGCACTGCTCTTCAAATAGCTGTCCATGGTTTCAGCATCAGCATCCCACGGACAACCCCTTAGGAAAAGAAAAAAAGAAAGACATAGATTCTCAAGTTAGCCAAGCAGAATTGATCTTTGGATTTTCCTACTTCTACCTTTCAAGAGCTTGGGACTGCAGATATATACTGCCATGCCCCGTTAGTGCAGGGGTGAGGCTCAAGCCTAGGGCCTCATGCTAGGCAAATACTCTGTTAGCTGAGATTCACCTATAGCTAATATTTTTTTCTTTTTTGTTTGTTTGTTTGTTTTTAAACTTTTTATTGGTTCTTTGTGAATTTTACATCATGTACCCCAATTCTACTCATCTTCCCCTCCCCTCATACCCACCTTCACCCTTACAACCTCCCCCTCCCAACAGAGAAAAAAGCCTCATTGTGGAAGCTGTAGTATGTCCCACACTATACCCTTTGTCCACACTTCTTGGCTTGCAAATGTTCATTGCAATGACTCATTGGTCTGGTATGAGGCCTCTGGCTTCTGCTACTCTCTCAGTACTGGAACCTCACTGGGACTCCTCAGATACTCTATTGTTGCCCTATGTCATGGAGATTCTACAGTTTTGGATTTGTAGGACGAGCCCTCATACAGTCCAGTAGTTCATAGATGGGGTAGATGATGAGGTAGGCCAATTCAAAGCCCTGGATCTGGGTTTCAGAGGTATCTGACCTGGTTGCCCCGCAGGCTCTCCTGCTCTCAGGCAGCCAGGGCCAGTTTTACCCTGCTGCTCAGGTGAGGGGCAGAGACAGCTCTCCTGCCTTCCTGATCCCAGGGCCAGCTCTCCCAGTTGCCGTAGGAGGCAAGGAGCAAGGGTCGGGGAGGCTATCTCTTTCTTGCCCACACTGCTACAAGGTAGATAAGTTGAAGGGCCAGCTCTCTCCTGCTCACATCTTTGGGGCTGGCTCACCCACACCCTTGCCATCAGGATCAGCTCTACTGTGCTTCCCAGGTGAGGTACAGGGTCAACTCTTCTGAGTGCAGCTGGTAAGGGACAGGACCAGCTCTCCCATGGTGTGCAATGACCCCCATCCTCTGGAGCCAGCTTACCTACAACTCCTGAAATGTACAGGAACCTGTTTTCCCAAGTACTGCAGCTGTCTAGGGGCAGGGTCAGCTTTCCTGCTCTCATGCCCCCAGGGCCAGCTCTCCCATGATGCTGATGTGAGGGGTGGGTCTAGTTCTATACAGCCCTGAGACATCAACATGCCCTAAAATGGAACCTCAGACCAGGGACATCTGCTTGGCCTTTGGTGGTAACAGACCCATGGTACTGCAGTGCTAATAGACACAGATGTGGACTCTGGTGACAGCAGATGGGGTCCAGGACCCCATCATAGTCCCAGGTGCCATTATTGGCTTCTTACATTAGGGTGTTTCTCATTACCCATGAGTCTCCAGTTCTGTCTCACTTCATTGTGCTCACATCCTTCTGTTTCTCTTTCTCTTCCATTTCCACCACGAACTTACTCCTCTAAGTGGTACCCCAACTCTCCAAATGTCAGGGGTAACTCGGGAGTGGTCTCTTGCATGTGATGTTCCACTCATGCATGGAGGCACTGGGCAGGGGTCATCTCAGGTGTGGTCTGTCCCCACAGGCCTGCACAGCACCAGTCTGGTGTTCATTTCAGGCTAGTTCCCTGTCCAGGCCCCCAAGGAACTGCTTTGATGGTTGTCTTGGGCTCATTCCTCACCCAGCCTGCTCCAGTGGCCCCTTGAGTGAGTCATTTGTCTCAAGCTCACTCCCTCCTGGAGTCCATGGTCCCAGGCAAGTTTCTTCTATTCTCTAGCTTGTTCCTTATCCTGTCTAGGCTTGCCTGGCACCAGACTGAAGGTCATTTCTCGCTAGCTCCTTGTCCAGGTACCCTGGCACACGACTGGTGGTCATCTCAGGCTTGCTTTTTTCAGGGAATGTTAGGCTACTAATTAATTGTTAAGATGTTCACAGGTCAGAACACTGAGCATAGTCATAGCCTCTCTCCTCTCTGCCACCCACTGATGTACATGTGACACAGCAGCCACAGCTGCAATTCTCTATGGGCAGGATGGTTTTCTTTTTTACAATTTTTTATTTTTAAATTATAAATCAGTCTCTCTCTCCTTCTCTCTATCTTTCCCTCCCTACCTCCCCCTCTCTTTCTCTCTTCCTTTCTCTGTGTGTGTGCGCGCGCACATGTGCCCCTCTCCCCGGGGAACTGTTGTTACAAGTAATGGTGAAACACTTGACATGGGTGCTGGAACACAAACTCTGGTTCTCTGGAAGACAGCTATTACTGCTGAGCTGTCTCTGCATATACATATGTAAGTATGTATGTATGTATGTATCTATCTATCTATCTACAATTTAAAGTTATTCTGTTTTTCTATCAAAGTTATCTCTCATATCTCCTTGAAACAAGAGCCATGGTTTATATAAACTGTCGGGGTCTCTGGAAAAGAGCCCCTTTCCATAATTCTAAATGTATGGATCTCTTCCCTGGTGTTGAGCGTGGTGGTCATTTCACTTTCGACTTGACTGAGGACAGAACAAACAGCTTTTGTGGAGACCAGCTTTGCTCTCCATCTCTGACTCTGCTCTGAACAGCCTTACCTACTTACTCATTTTGAATCTGAGAACTTCCTTCCCTTCCCAAGCAGAGAAAGCCTGCCTGGATTAGAAAAGTCCAGGATGGAAACTCGACACTGTCCTGAGCCAGGAGCATTTGGAATTACACACAGGAAAGGGCTTCATATTTGTTGACCTGACTGAGTACAGAATGTGTACACAGCCTCTCCAGTTACAGCACTCCAGGAAGCATCATGCCTCAGGTACCAATGCTATGGCCTGCTGTGAGCCCTTCAGCTAATCCCTGTCCACCGAGTGGAGATTCTTTATGTGTGTGCATCTTTTCCAAAAGCATCCTTCCTGCAGTCTTCTCATGCCTTGCGGACTCACTGGCCTGTTCTCTAGGGTATAGACAACCAAGGTAGCACCTCTCCTATACACACCAGTTTGTCATCTTTATTTAAGAGCTGTTTGTGTTTGTGATAACTGGCTCTTCTGGGCGAAGCTCTGGGTCCCTTTGGACGCAACGTCCTGGTGGCCATAGGCAGGAGTTTCTGATCCTGGGCAGGTTGTTCTTCCTGAGATGTCAAGAAGCTGCCAACTCATCTGTCAAGAATCTCCTGCTCCTTTGAGTTCTGCTTATCTGGGCAGCTCCCAGGAAACCCAGTTGCTGAAGAATCCTCATCTTGACCCCTGCTTTCTATGGCTCCAATACTAAAAGCTGTGCTTCCTTGGGAAACCCGCCTACAAGTTCTCCCCTTTTCCTCACGGGAAACGCCATGGCAACAGTTAGCCTTCAGCAGATTGGGTTCTTCGTGCTGCTCTCCACTGAGCTTCTAACACTCGTAACTGAGATTGGCATCATGGGTACCAAGTCTGCGCATACACTCATACATGTATGCATACATGCATGCATGTACAGTCTCAGACCAACCCCCACCTCTGTGGCATCTAAGAACACAAGCTCCCATAGGCCTCAGACCCCACAGAGAGGTAGATTTGTTGAATCAGGCCTCGGCTTTAAACTATGTCTCTCAGTCACTTATGAAGAACCTGTCTCCCTTTCTGCCAGTTCTTTAAGCCCCACATCCTGCCTTGTCTTTCTGAACACTTTGAGCAGCCCTATCCAAGGTTTGATTTATTGAGGAAGAAAGTAGTCAGGTGTACTGGATGTTATAGCTAACTGCTAAGAGGAGGAAAGTGCTAGCATTAAAACTCTGAGGTATATTAGTTTTTGACTTATAAAGAGAATTTATCTTTATGGAAGATGGAGTCTTAGGAATAGAAACAGTATTGAAACTGCTTGTAACATAGAAATAAGAAACACACTCCAACATAATGAAGGCCAGGAAGGACACGCTTACAGCCAACAGTATATCAAATGGGGAAGACTGAGAGCACTTCTTCTAAACATAGTAACCTACAGGACCCCTTACCCCCCTCTCGGCTTAGTGCATGCCTCTTAGGTTAAGCAATAAGGCAAGGGAGAGAATGAATTGGACAACAGCAGAGACACAAGCCAGCCTGGTCCTACTGTGATAGGGCATAATCCTGTACTTAGAAATCACGGGGCTGGTGAAATGGCTCAGTGGGGAAGAGCACCGACTGCTTTTCAGAAGGTCATGAGTTCAAATCCCAGCAACCACATGGTGGCTCACAACCGCCTGTAATGAGATCTGATGCCCTCTTCTGGTGCATCTGAAGATAACATATAATAAATAAATCTTAAAAAAAAAAAAAAAGAAAAGAAATCACAAAGGCAGCTGGGCGGTGACGGTGCACGCCTTTAATCCCAGCACTTGGGAGGCAGAGGCAGGTGGATTTCTGAGTTCGAGGCCAGCCTGGTCTACAGAGTGAGTTCCAGGACAGCCAGGGCTACACAGAGAAACCCTGTCTCGAAAAACCAAAAAAACCAAACCAAACCAAAACAAAAAAACTAAAAAAAAAACCCACCACCACCAACAACAACAAAAAAGAAATCACAAAAGCTCCACCTGAAAACTTTTAGATCTGATAAAAAACCTTCAGCAAAATAGCAGGGCACAAAATTAACATACAAAAAATCAGCAGTTTTCCCTACACATGTATAATAAACTTGTAGAGCAAAAATTGGAACACTTCTATTCCTAATAACTTCAGAGACAAACAAGCACAACAAAAGACACTGGAGTAAACCCAATCAAGAAGAGGAAAATGCCTCTACAAAGAAAACAAGATAATGAAGGGAAAAGCTTGAAGGAGTACGTGAAGGTGGAGAGACCTCTTGTGCTTATGGATTAGTAGAATTAGTATTGTTATGAGCAATCTGCAGTTCAATGTAATTTCTATCAAATGTCCAGTGATATTCTTCACCAGACTAAAAAGACCTGTCCTAAAATCCATATGGTATACAACAGACACCCTCCTCCAACGCATGACTTCAAATCATACTACAGGAGCTAGGCTGTCACACAAGCACAATGACTTGAGCTCAGATCCTTAGCATCCATGTTAAAAACTACCAGCAGTGGTGTGCGTCTGTAACCCAGTGCTGTTGAAACAGAAGGATACCTAGGCCTCCTGACCAGTCAGACTAGCTGACTTGGTGAACTCTGGGTTAAATGAGAGACCTCTGTGTGTGTGTGTGTGTGTGTGTGTGTGTGTGTGTCTAGGGCTGTAGATGGCTCAATGGTTAAAGGTACTGTTGTCAAGCCAGATGACTGGAGTTCAATCCCTGAAACCCACATGGTAGAAGAGAACTGATGTCCACAGGTTGACCTCTCATGTCTACATGAGTACCATGGCATGAGCACTTCCACACAAACACACATACACACACTAAATGAATTGTAATAAAGAATTCTTAAAGGCCTCCATGCACATGAGCACACACACACAAATGTACCTCACTCTCAAATCATAACAGAACCACAGTAACAGCATAGCATGGGACTGGCCCAAACAAAAAGATTTATGGGACTGAATAGCGAACATAGAAACAAGAGCAGCTAAAGCTCTAGGAAGAAGGAGGAAAGACAATCCCTATGTGTTATTCTCTACAGAAATCAACTCAAAGTGGGTTAAGGAGCTTAAGGTATGACTGGAGACTGAGCATCTTCTAGAGGGGAAAAATTGCTAAAGTATCTAAAATCACTTCAAGAGACAGGCATAGGCAGAGGATGTTTTGAAAAGGCCTGTAATAACACAAGAAATAATTCCCAGTATTGATAAATGTGATGCCTGAGACAGAGAAGCTTTTGTATTGCAAAAGAAGCAATGAATGGGAGATGAGGTGAGAGTCTACAGAATGGGAGAGAGTCTTGGTCAATAACATATATATCGGGGTTCTGCTTCGCCTGCTTGCCTTGTGGGACTGAGCAACTGCTAGATCCTTGGACTTCCATTCACAGCTGTTGCTGACCTTTGTTGGGTGTTGGACTACAGACTCAACAGTTTCTCTGTGTGTACCACTGGCTGTCCTAAAACTCATTCTGTAGCCCAGGTGCTCTAACATGCCTAGGATCAGAGGTGAGGAGGACACAACATCTGTCCCAACACCAGGAGTAACTGGGACCAGCGGGACTAGGCACACAGGAACTCTGCTAGCCCAGTGGCTCAGGTTTCTTCCAGTCTGTCTGAGCTGGTTCCCTGAGCAACCTTGGGCTCAAGCTCCACAGCCAGTCCCACAACACCCAGAGGAAGCTCACTCCCAGGCACTCTGACACGCCTAGCATCACAGGTGAGGAGGACACAACATCTGTCCTAATACTGGGAGTAACTGGGACCAGCGGGACCAGGCACACAGGAATTCCACCAGCCCAGTGGCTCAGGTTACTTCCAGTCTGTCAGAGCAGACCTTGGGCACAAACTCTGCAGCCAGTCCCACAACACTCAGAGGATGCCCCACTCCCAGGTGCTCTAACAAGCCCAGGATCACAGAACCACAGAGACAGCTTGACTCGGAGGCGTTCTGATACAACCAGGATCACAGGAAGGAGAGGCTCCAGTCAGATTTAGCCAGGGCAGGTAGCACTAGAGATAACCAGATGATGCCGGGCAAACATAAGAATATAAGCAACACAAACCAAGGTTACTTGGCATCATCAAAACCTAATACTCCCAACATTGCAAGTCCTGGACACACCATCATACCCAAAAAGCAAGATTCTGATAAAAAAAAATCACTTCTCATGATGATGATTACAGGACTTTAAGAAAGACATAAATAGTGCTGGATAGATGGCTCAGCCGTTAAAGGGTAGGCTCACAACCAAAAATATAAGAAAGACATAAATAGCACCCTCAAAGAAATACAGGAGAACATAGGTAAACAGCTAGAAGCCCTTCAAGAGGAAACACAAAAATTGCTTAAAGAACTACAGGAAAACATAGTCAAACAGGTGAAGGAAATGAGCAAAATCATCCAGAATCTAAAAATGGAAATAGAAACAATAAAAAAATCAGAAATAGAGACAACCCTGGAGATAGAAAACCTAGGAAAGAAATCAGGAGTTGTAGATGCAAGCATTACCAACAGAATACAAGAGATAGAAGAGAGAATCTTAGGGGTAGAAGACACCACAGAAAACATTGACATAACAGTCAAAGAAAATGCAAAAAGCAAAAAGCTCCTAACCCAAAACATCCAGGACACAATGAGAAGACCAAACCTAAGGATAAAAGGTATAGAAGAGAGTGAAGACTCCCAAGGTAATGGGCCAATAAATATCTTCAACAAAATTATAGAAGAAAACTTCCCTAACCTAAAGAAAGAGATGCCCATGAACATACAAGAAGCCTATAGAACTCCAAATAGACTGGACCAGAAAAGAGATTCCTCCTATCACATAATAATAAGAACATCAAATGCACTAAACAAAGAAAGAATTTTAAAAGCAGTGAGGGAAAAAGGTCAAGTAACATATAAAGGCAGGCCTATCAAAATTACACCAGATTTCTCACCAGAGACTATGAAAGCTAGAAGATCCTGGGCATCTGCATCATACAGACCCTACAAGAACACAAATGCCAGCCCAGGCTACTATACCCAGCAAAACTCTCAATTATCATAGATGGAAAAAACAAGATATTCCATGACAAAACCAAATTTACATACTATCTTTCCACAAATCCAGCCCTACAAAGGATAATAGATGGAAAACACCAATATAAGGAACAAAAGTACACCCTAGAAGAAGCAAGAAAGCAATCTTTCAACAAACCCACACAAACCTAATTCCACCTCTAACAACAAAAATAACAGGAAGTAACAATTACTTTTTTTTTTTTTTTTTTTTTGAGTCACCAGGAAGATGGCAAATCAAAACTGAGTTGCTATTTTTTGGTAAGATGGTGGACTAGATGCTGCCTCCATATGATCAAATGAAAGAAAGTCAGAAGAGGAACTCTACTATTTCAAATAGAGAGAAGGACAAACTTCAAAAATGTTCAAAGGCAACAGTATGCTACCTAGAAAGAATGAAGAAAAAGACAATGTGCTGTATCAGAAGAAATAATCCATTCTGGACAGGGTTGTAACCATGTGGCTTCCAGGTGGCCCCAGAGACAAGAGAATGACAATCCCCTGTCCCTGTCTTAGTCAGGGTTTCTCTTCCTGCACAAACATCATGACCAAGAAGCAATTTGGGGAGGAAAGGGTTTATTCAGGTTACACTTTCACATTGCTGTTCATCTCAAAGGAGATCAGGACTGGAACTCAAGCAGGTCAGGAAGCAGGAGCTGATGCAGAGGCCATGGAGGGATGTTACTTATTGGCTTGCCTCCCCTGGCTTGTTCAGCCTGCTCTCTTATAGAACTCAGGACTACCAGCCCAGGGATGGCATCACTCATAATGGGCCCTCCAACCCTTGATCACTAATTGAGAAAATGCCTTACAGCTGGATATCATGGAGACATTTCCTCAAGGGAGACTCCTTTCTCTGTGATAACTCCAGCTTGTGTCAAGTTGACACACAGAACCAGCCAGTACAGTACCCCGCACCCCCTAATCTCAAATGCAATGGCTGGTTTTAATGTATGATTTATCCAGCAGATGTGTCTATAGGCAAGAGAAATCCATTGTTGTCACTCTATTTGACCTGAAGGGCAGTGACCATCTGTTGGGCCTTGACCCTATTTGGCCCTGGTTTGGGCCTTGAGGACAAACCTGAGCCTGGTTCAAGTTTTGTAAACTGTCTCAGTCATTTCCATACTGGAGTGACTCAGCACAACCTGCTTAAGCCTGCCTTTGCCTAGCTCCTGCTGACATAGAGTAACTTTGTTGACTCCATCAGTCACCTTTCCCCTCCCCTTAGGTCATCTCACCTCAGCAAAAAACTCCACCTCCTCTCTCAGCCCTTTATAAAGAAAAAGATCGATACAATAAAACGAGTTCCTGCTTTGACAGACTCCTGGCTTCCGGTGGTTATTCTTGGGACAGCCAAGCTGTGACACTCACCATCCTGCTCAGCCTGGAGAAACTGGCTGAACCAGGTTCTCTCTCTCACCGGGATCTGCCAGCAAAGAGCCCGGCAACCAGCTACCACCTTCAAAAAAAAAAAACAAAAAAAAAACCCAACTTATTTCTTAAAACTGAGCTACCTTGAGTCTGAGGATGGGGAATGAACGAGCACACATCCTGGAACCAGACATCCCTGGGTGACATTGTGCAGAACAGGGGAGGGGGTGGGGCACTGGACTCCATCAGCACTCTAAAGTGTGGTCGCAGGAATCTTGAAGCCATGAAGTGTAACCCAGCCTCAGGGAGGCAGGCATCCCTACCTGAGAGAGCCCTGGAGTTTGCTAAGCTTGAGTCTGGGGTCAGCTGGTGTAGCTATCAATCCCTAGACCTAGCTTTTTGTTGTCTGCTGTGTCAGAACCTGAGAGTGTTGAAGTTCCCACAGTCTTTTTTTTTTTTTAATTGATTTAAGTTTTATTGCATTATGATGAAAAAGATGCATAATTTCAATTTATCTGAATTGGTTAACATTTAAAAGCATAATAAATCTTTGGGCCAGAGAGAGCAGGGACTGAGCGAGCAAGCAGGGTCTACTGGAGCCAGCCTCCGACTGGAGGGAGCAGAGGTCCTAAAAAGGTAAATTCCCAACAGCCAGAGGAAGGCTCACAACTATCTGTACAGCTAGTTTGTTTGTTTGTTTTGCTTTTAGTAGAGCTTAAAATCTTGGCTCTTACTGTGGTACAAGCCCAAAATAAGAACAATTTTTAGACATTGGATTTCATTGTAATAAGGCTGTACTTCAATGACCCTCATATCACCAAAGGATTTTACCTCCATCTTAGCTAAACTAAGAGTTGACAGTTCTGCTGCACCAAGGAATGAATTGTAGGCATGATTTTTGGATACATATTTCCTGCTATGGTCAAACCTATTTGACTTGAGTGATTGCCTTCATTCTTAGTCCACACGGAACAGGTTACATTCATTTAAAAAATAATGTGTGTATTAAGATGGTCTATCATGAAGTCATTCACCGACTGTTTCAATGAACAATGGTTCTGCTTGGAGGGTGGCACAGACATTAGGTGAGGGTAAGAATCTGGTTCATTGGCTGTGATAATTTGGAAAAGCATTTATAAATATCAAGCAAAGCAGTCAGTCTTTGTTGTTCTTTTACAAGCCACCTCCCAAATTAATTGTCTATGTTTCTTTTGGCTTTATAAATAATTTTGAAATATGTAAGCTGTTCTGAAAACCATAGTATAGGGTAAAAACATCAAATAAACAATCCTATTAATAGAGAGGCTGAGATAGGAGAAGCATGATTTCAAGACCATTATGCGGTACACAGCAAGACACTGTCACATACAAACAAGCAGAAAATGTATATGGATTGTACAATATTGGACCTGTTTCTCCAATTACCAAATTAGAGAGTCCACTGGATAACAGCCAACAAATTCCTAATTCCTCATATTTTTGAATTTCAATTGATTAGGATATGTTGGTAATAATTTTCATATTAAGATATTAAGGAAAAGTAATTGTTACTTCCTGTCATTTTTGTTGTTAGAGGTGGAATTAGGTTTGTGTGGGTTTGTTGAAAGATTGCTTTCTTGCTTCTTCTAGGGTGTACTTTTGATCCTTATGTTGGTATTTTCCATCTATTATCCTTTGTAGGGCTGGATTTGTGGAAAGATAGTGTGTAAATTTGGTTTTGTCATGAATATCATGTTTTCTCCATCTATGATAATTGAGAGTTTTGCTGGGTATAGTAGCCTGGGCTGGCATTTGTGTTCTTGTAGGGTCTGTTAGATGCAGATGCCCAGGATCTTCTAGCTTTCATAGTCTCTGGTGAGAAATCTGGTGTAATTCTGATAGGCCTGCCTTTATATGTTACTTGACCTTTTTCCCTCACTGCTTTTAAAATTCTTTCTTTGTTTAGTGCATTTGGTGTTCTTATTATTATGTGACAGGAGGAATCTCTTTTCTGGTCCAGTCTATTTGGAGTTCTGTAGGCTTCTTGTATGTTCATGGGCATCTCTTTCTTTAGGTTAGGGATGTTTTCTTCTAAATTTTTGTTGAAGATATTTACTGGTCCTTTAAGTTCAGAGTCTTCACCCTCTTCTATACCTATTATCCTTAGGCTTGGTCTTCTCATTGTGTCCTGGATTTCCTGGATGTTCTGGGTTAGGAGATTTTTGCTCTTTACATTTTCTTTGACTGTTGTGTCAATGTTTTCTTTGCTATCTTCTGCCCCTGAGATTCTCTCTTCTATCTCTTGTATTCTGTTGGTGATGCTTGAGTCTATGACTCCTGATCTCTTTCCTAGATTTTCTAACTCCAGTGTTGTCTCCCTTTGTGATTTCTTTATTGTTTCTAGTTCCATTTTTAGATCCTGGATGATTTTGCTCATTTTCTTCACCTGTTTGACTATGTTTTCCTGTAGTTCTTTAAGGAATTTTTGTGCTTCCTCTTTAAGGGCGTCTAGCTATTTACCCATGTTCTCCTGTATTTCTTTGAGGGAGTTATTTATGTCCTTCTTAAAGTCCTGTATTATCATCATGAGAAGTGATTTTAGATCTGATTCTTGTTTTTCCTGTGTGATGGTGTGTCCAGGACTTGCTGTGTTGGGAGAACTGGGTTCTGATGATGGCAAGTAACCTTGGTTTCTGTTGCTTATATTCTTATGCTTGCCTCCTGCCATCTGGTTATCTCTAGTGCTACCTGCCCTGGCTAAATCTGACTGGAGCCTGTCCTTCCTATGGTCCTGGTTGTGTCAGAACTCCTCAGAGTCAAGCTGTCTCTGTGATCCTGTGATTCTGGGATCCTGTAATCCTGGGCCCATTAGAGTGCCTGGAAGTAGAGCTTCCTCTGGATATTATGGGACTCTCTGCAGAGTTTGCCCCCAAGGGCTGCTCAGGGCACTGGTGTTGGACTGTGATAGGCAATTTGTGGTCTGTTGGTTCAGACTTACTCTGGAGACCCAGTAGAGAATTCTACAAGGGAGGGAACAGTGAGCTATGTACCCAGACATTAGGCACTTGACATGAGCCCTCTAACTCCATTATTCTGTGGCTAGATAATGTCCCAAACTTCCACTATTCTGGCTTGATTCCACCCCCACAGTCACCTGACCACAGCCAGGTATGCCCTGCCCGGCAGTTACCTGGGAACAGCAAGATCGCCCAGCCTACTATAAAAGGAGCTGCTTGCCTCCTCCTCTCTCTCCTACTCCTGCTTTTTTCCCTTGCCTCTTGCCCATTTGTTCTTCCTCTCTCCCCATTCCCTTCCTCCCTCTCTCTATGTGGCTATGGCTGGTCTCTACTTTTCTACCTTCTCTTTCCCTCTCCCCTCCCCCCCTCTCTTCTAAAATAAAGCACCAAACCATGGACTGCTTCCATTCATCTAGACTCACTGTCCTAGAGCAATGGATTAGGCCTTCCCCTAAAGAACAGCATCTACTCTCCCGCAGGAAGGCCTCCCAGCATTTCCAGCCATGAGATCAGACCAAGAACTCTCACCTGTGCACAGGAACCACCAGGCACTGCTCTGGGGGGGGGAGGGGGAGCACTTCAGTCTTAGCTCTTCCAAGATATCTAGTGGGCTCTGGGATGTCCTAGACTGAGAACCCACGAGACTGTTCCCTCTCCATCCCCGAGGACCAGAGTTCCTGGGTTCTCACAGCCAGATGCCCAACCAGGGGGTCTCCAAGCTCTGGCTGGACACGGGTCTCTTTCACCTCTTTATTTCCCCACTGCCAGACACCCTACACAATGGCCCAGACAGATCTAGAAGGAACCTGTGCCATTGGACTGGTGGATTTCCTTTGTGTCTGGGTCTAACTGATTCCAGTTACTCCCTGTGTTGGGACAGATGTTGTGTCCTCCTCACCTGTGATCCTATGCTCCCACAGTCTGGATGGCAGCCATCACTCTTTTCTCCAGCAGAGTGGTTAACATTTAGAAGTTCTAACATGACAAAGATAGGTCCGCTGCTTGTGCAGAACTCAGTGTTGTGGTTGCTCCTCATTACCAACAATGTGTTTGGAACACCTCCATCAGAGTCTTAGCTATATGAGGGTACCCTGTGGGAGTCTCAGGACAGTGAGAGGCCTTGGCCAGCCCACAGACCTTAAGGCTAACTGTGGTCAGCAGAGGCTTCTGGTATTCAAAGAAAGAAGCTGCTTATGTGAAAACAGCTCTGAAGGACATTAAACTCGTCCAGTGCAGACCCAGAAACAGCACGGGACTCCTGAGTTTCTTTAAAACCATTCATTTCCACCCAGCGCTTACATCACTACTAGTTTCTAGGTCTGTTTGGCTTTTCTCATTTGGCTCTGGTCTGTGCTAGGTAAGTTGTGTAACAATGGAGTGTGTTTGGTTTAGAATAGTAGCTTTCCTAGGTTTCCTTGGGCCAAATTCAGAAGGTAGTTTCATTGGCCTGCCTTTGGAAGTTATGTCACAGTAAATAAAATAAGAGATTGGTTTGCTCGTTGTAAGTTGGGACGGGGTAGGTGTGATGACATATGCTTTTAAGCCCAGCACTTGGGAGGCAGAGGCTGGTGGATCTCTGTGAGTTTGAGGTCAGCTGGGTCTACATGTGAGTTCCAGGCTAGGCAGAGTTACATAAATAGAGAGATATTGTCTTAAAAGATAAAAAACCAAAACATGTAAAGACAGAAACCAGAATGATAGCAAATAACAATGAATCTCCCGTGTAGATGGCATAGCTCGAGACCTAGGTTAATGAAGCTGTCCCTATTCCATCCCTCCGAGCTGTAGACTTTAGTCCGTGGGAAACATCAACGGTCACTTTAGGTAGAATGTGATTAGAAAGGGCTGGACCAGACACTCTGAGAGCCCCAAGGTCATGTGCTGCTCTCCACAGGGGACCTGTCCCTTGACTCAGAGCCCTCTTTTCTTTGGTATCTGATCCTCAGCTGATGCAAGCCTTTGATTTATGTCTTCCCATTGGACAATAGAGTGGTTGGGCTGCTTGTAGGTCTATAAAAGGCAGTGCAGAGTACTTGCTTTGATGTGTCCCGCCTCGGCCGTGGCCTCTCCATTCCTAGCTAACTTGGTCTTCTCCATGTTGGGCTCTAGATCCCACTCCTTAAAGCTCTAATTTGGGGATCAGAGTCTGAAATAGCCCCAAAGGTATCCTGTTTAGCTTGTCATTCAAATAGCTAAGCCCCTGCCATGGATGGTTTAAAACCCCTCTCACCTTTCATAGAGCTAAGCAGTTCTTTTTTCAAGTCTGACTTGTTTATAAATGCCTGTCCTTCTCTTTATCCACCACAGTGCTGTCCCTCTGTCGGGCATTGACAGAAGGACTAGGGAGAGAAGCAAATGTTCCCTTTAGTCAACTGTAGAACTGCTAAGGCATTGAGTGCCGCTGGCTTCCATTGTCTCCTCTAAGTGCTAAGGTCAAAATAGTGGTAAGCTAAGGGCGCAACCTGGATCCCGTAATAGTCACGTGTCAGGCAGTTGCTTAGCTTCTCTTTGCTTTCATATCTTCAGCTATAAAATGGGGATGTTATAAGTTCTAACCTTGAGAGGACCAGTTACATCATTTTTAGACCTTTCAGTTCACATCTGAATAAAATGGAAATTGGGATCCCATGCTCAGATTTTAAAATGGCAACACGGAAAGCATGGTGCAAGTGGGGGACCCTTCTGAAAGTGAGCCCACGTGTCACTGCTCAGTGTGATGGCCCTAGTTACAGGATTGTTCTTAAGAACTAAGTGAATTAGTATTGAAAGCCTTTACCGTAGCACCTGGTTCTGCGTACTAGAAAAGAGGGTTGACTAGAGTGGGAACCAGCATTGTGAGTAGCTCAGTCCGACTGTGAAGCAAGGCTTGGGCTGTGCCTCGTGGCTCCCTGCTTAGTTTACTTAGGGATGCTCTTATGATCTTTAATCATGTTGATTTTTCCATAACATCAAATTTGAATGCTTTTCTGTATTTCCTGCACCAAAAAAAACAAAAAAACAAAAAAAAAAAAAAACAAAAACCAAAAACAGTGGTCATATGTAGCTCATGATTTTTTATTTGATTTTTTTTTTAAGATTTATTTATTTGATGTATGTGGGTATACTGTTACTGTCTTCAGACACACCAGAAGATGGCATCAGATACCCATTACAGATGGCTGTGAGCCACCATGTGGTTGCTGGGAATTGAACTCAGGACCTCTGGAAGAGCAGTCAGTGCTCTTAACCACTGAGCCATCTCTCCAGCCCTGTTTTCTTTATTTACATTATTGTACCATGTTAGAATAAACCCACAATATAATCACTCTGTTACTTAACAGATCATATTATTCTTTTCTTTATAAAAAATGATTTATTTAATATGTATGTGTGTTGGCCTGAGTGTATATATGTGCATCAGGTGCATGGAAATGTTTGTGGAGTCCAGAGGGGTGTCAGATTCCCTGGAACTGGAGTCACGAGCAGTTGTGAGCTACCATGTGGGCGCTGAGAACCAAACCTGGGTCCTCTGTAAGAACAGCAAGTGCTTTTAGCCACAGGGCTATCTCTCCAGCACTGTGTGATTTCTGCTCATTTGAGGCATTGGGTTAAGAGTGAGGCAAATCTCACTGAGACTGAGTATCAAACTCTGGGAGAAAACTTACAAGTGTGAATATTTAGAAAGTATTAATGCCAATGATCAGTGAGTCATCTCAGGTGTTAAATGAGGATGATGGACTAGGCTGAAGGCTGTCTAGCTCCAGTAATGCTGTGGCAATCGCTTGTCTCAGCTCTTCCCACCACTCATGCACACACAGGCGGGAAGACTTAATTTAAAGGAAATTACTGTTGTCATTTGCTCTACTGTATCCTTGAAGGGGTTATTTTTTTTTTTTGAAGGGGTTATTTTTAAAAATCTAAGATCAAGCCAGGCAGTGGTGGTGCATGCCTTTAATCCCAGGACTTGGGAGACAGAGGCAGGCAGATTTCTGAGTATTAAAAAAAATATCTAAGATCAATTGGTGTCAAATTTTTCTTGGAACCCATCATTTAAAAATTTCGAAGGGGGAGCCGGGCGGTGGTTGGCGCACGCCTTTAATCCCAGCACTTGGGAGGCAGAGGCAGGCGGATCTGGTCTACAGAGTGAGTTCCAGGACAGCCAGGGCTATACAGAGAAACCCTGTCTCGAAAAA
>NW_022196894.1:84864198-84867649 GCF_008632895.1 Mastomys coucha
AAAAAAAAAAAAAAAAAAAAAAATCGAAGGGGATCTCATTCATCCGTGTTTACTTTTTTCTTGAAAAGAAATGCCATTCTTCTTTGTTGTAAACCTCAGAGTCCAAATTTGGAAAGAAGAGTCTAACAACATGCTAATTAGGCTCTGTAGAACGAATTTTGAACATTTTGAATATGTAGCCGATTTTACCTTACAGGGTGTGAATTGGCTGTAGTTGGCCCAGGAGGTGTTTTTGTTTTTGTTTTTGGTTTTGGTTTTTTGAGACAGAGTTTCTCTGTATAGCCCTGGCTGTCCTGGAACTCACTCTGTAGACCAGGCTGGCCTCGAACTCAGAAATCTGCCTGCCTCTGCCTCCCAAGTGCTGGGATTAAAGGCATGCACCACCACTGCCTGACCCCAGGAGGTGCTTTAAAGCGACAAGCTTTTATGTACAGGACTGATTTCCAGGTATGTAAGTAACTCCTTTTCATGGTACTGAGATCGTAGAGGACAAGACAGATTTGTTTAACTTAAATTGTTTGGGTTAATTTGAAGGCCCACGAAAATGTCTCTTTTATTTTGAACTGTGGTCTTGCTCATTTTGAGCCATCTTGCTGCCTCTCAAAAGAAAAACATCTATAAATTGGTCCTAGCCACTGGTATTTTTCTTCTCCTCAACATAACTAATATACATATAAATTGTAAGAGCTGAGCTTTTTAAATCCATAAAGGAGATAATCTCCTGACTTTCACTAGGATTTGTTGTTGTTGTTGTTGTTGTTGTTGTTGTTCCAGGACAACGTCAGTTTCTATTCCTGGGCTCTTCTAGGAAGCCCTCAATCCTATTTAGCGGTGGCAGCAGTAGGGAGCTGGCCCTCCGCAGATGGGCAGGATCACCATGCTATTCCTGTGTTTCCTTTGAAAGGCCGGGCAGCCATTCATTTGTGGTTAATACTGTAATTCTTAAAACATCCTTTTAAGAGTAGATGGAAATATCCAAAACTTCATTTTCATCCAAATGGTGTCACTGCCCAGGCACACACAGAAGTGTCAGCAGAACGCTGTTTGTGTCCCACAACTCATACAAATTGAAAGCTAAAAAAAGAGGATTGACAGGTGTCTCGTTAGGCCCCTGCTATTAGCCATTTTTGTATCTGCACAGTACTTGACACCCCACTTCTAAACAAGGATGGCACATTTGTGTGCCTTCAGGAAGGCATCCTGATGGGTGGTTCTGATACACTATTTTGGGATGTGATGGCTTAATTTGAAAAGTGTTTTGATGAACAAAACATGATCACTTCCTTTTTTTTGACATCCTCGGGTTTCACAGTATAATCAGGAACTGAATGGATATTGCTCGGGTACCAAATATTTGATGAGTAAGTGGGCCTGGCAGAGACTGGAGGTTGCATTGGTAGCTGGCTTCAGTGGGAAGAGGAGGAGGGATTATCTCCATTCTGTGCTTTTCCTGATGGCTGCTGTAAAATGTATTTTTGGTTTATTACAAACCAGTTCACTCTTTTAGCTGAATCAAAGTAAGGGAAAGAATTCTCTGAATAGTCAGATTTTCAATCAAGGTCCAGATTTGTCTCCTAAAATTGACAAAGAATTGTAAAAAATGTTATAAACTATCACTTTTGAATATCTCTGTTCCAAAAGAGAAAATAAGGCTGAGAGATGCTAGGCAACAGTCAACATAGCTAGATGAGTAAGAGACAAAACTGACTGATAGAGTAACAGAATGGTGTGATGCTATACACACAATGCCATACATGGTACCATACATGATGCTGTACATGGTGCCAAACATGTTGCCATACATGATGCTGTACATAGTGCCATACATGATGCTGTACATGGTGCCAAACATGATGCCATCCATACATGATGCTATACATAATGCCATACATGATGCCATACATGATGCCATACATGATGCCATATATGACATTTTATGTGATGCTATACATGGTGCCATACATGTCATACATGATTACATATATGATGCCATACATGATGCCATACATGACACCATGCATGACTCCATACATAGTGCCATGATGCTGGTCTTCTCTATACTTTATGTTAATGATTTTTTTTTCACTCAGTAGTGAATAGCTGAGACATTCATTCCCTACCACATTCTCCATGTGATTTTACATTTGACATTTGGAGACATCAAGTATATTTGAAGTAGTAATCAAAATGAAAAGTTCAACTTTGGCATCATTAAGAAAGGACCACCGTGAACAGGAAAATCACATCATCATCCTATTGGCAGCTCCTCATCTGGTTGATCACTACAGTTCTCTGTGTCATCCATCTTGGTGATACTCCTCAAGAATGGTGTCTACCCTCCCTGAGGGTTGGGAGATAACTCTGCAAAGCATGGAACACACAGTGTGCTAAGTGCTTTAGCATGAAAAGGAACAAAAGACAGAATTGATGACCACACAGAGAAGGTGGCAGCAGTGAGGGACTCCATGCTCAGGCCACAATGTTGGCATCAAAGCTGGGATGTTTAAAGACACTTGCAGGACAATGGCTCCACTGTGCGGAGAGGTGGAGCCTGAGATGAACCCAGAAGAGAACACAAGTTATACAGGGTTTGAGCTCAGGGAGTTAGTTATTCTCTAGGAAAATCAAATTGAGTTTTAAAAATAAGTTTTATTAATATTCCCTCCCTTTTATTTGAATGTGCAGGGGTGTGTGTATGTGTGTGTGTGTGTGTGAGTGTGTGTGTGTGTATCTGCACGTAGAGGGCAGAGGTTTGTAAGGTGATGGCAGTCAGTCTAACAATGTCCTCTGCCCAGTGATGTCATCCCTGTGGCTGTCAGACCTTCTGCAGTGCCTGGAGAGAAGCTGCTCTTTCCTCTTGACACGTGGAATCATTCTTCTCATCCGAAGGGTCACTTGCATTGGAACATTCTGTTTCCTGTGCCTCGGGCTGGCTCTTGCCTAGTTTATGCAGTGACTTTCTGAACAATAGTCCTGAGTATGATTTTTAAAAATTATCTTAGGGGTTGGAAAGGTGGATGTGTGCTTAAAAGCACTTGTTGCTCTTGCATAGATAGGATCTGGGTTCAATTTTCAGCACCCACATAGTGGATCACACCCTTTTCAGGGGAATCAGACTCCCTCTTTTAGCATCTGCAGGCACCAGGCATGTACATGGTACACAGACCTACCTGTAGCAAAACATTCATACCCACAAAATAAAAATAATAAACAACCAAGACAACTACCAATCTTAACTCCAAGAGTCAGCTGATATTTGTATAACTATGAGACTAGGCTGGAATAACTTTTTCTTTTAAAGTATAAAAATTAGGTGCACTTTCTTCTTTTTTACTTTGTCTATTGAGAATATGTGCCTGTGGGCATGCGTTTGTGTGTGTGTGTGTATGTGTGTGTGTGTGTGTGTGTGTAAACCAGAAGTTGATGTCTGCTGTTTTTTTTTTTTTTTTTT
>NW_022196894.1:84867659-84869668 GCF_008632895.1 Mastomys coucha
TCTTGGCCTAAATATTTTTTTGTTTGTTTGTTTGTTTTGTTTTTTTGAGACAAGGGACTTGCTGGCCAGCCAAATGCTGGGAAAAGTACTGGGATTACAAGCTTGCCACCTTACCTGGCTTTTTAAATAGAGGTTCTAGGGGCTTAAACTCAAGTACTCAAAATTGTGAGGGGAACACCTACTTTGTGTGTCAGTCATTTCCGGTAGGGCTTCCCACCTCAGTTAACTTAACAAAAAACTCTTTCGTAGACATGTCCAGAGATTTGCCTTCAAGGTGATTCTAGATAGTTAAGCTGAAAATGATGTTTGTACTTTAAAGGTTGTTATATACTAATCAAATCTATGGTTTTAGTAAAATTCTACCTTTCTCAATGGCAGCTTGGAGCTATCTGTTCAAAACTTCTCTCTAATGAGACACAGAGACAAATACATCACTGAATGTAGCAGAAATAAATCTCTTGTCTGAACAAAGCAGGAGGACATTTCTGAGGATTTGACTGGTTCACCCTACACCACACATTTTATTATGAACATTTTATTATAAACATTTTCACACATACATAAAGTTCATAGCAAGTTTTATAACAAATACCAATATGCTTACCACCTAAATTCTGCTCTATCCTTACTTTATCATGTATTCTATCTACACATCTCTTTATGATATGTTAAACCATCTCATTTTGATGCATTTCAAAAGCCAACTGTAAGCATTATGATATTCCCTATTGTATTGGCTGGTTTTGTGTGTCAGTTTGACACCAGCTGGAGTTATCACAGAGAAAGGAGCTTCAGTTGGGGAAATGCCTCCATGAGATCCAGGTGTAAGCTATTTTCTCAATTAGTGATCAACGGGGGAGGGCCCCTTGTGGGTGGTGCCATCCCTGGGCTGGTAGTCTTGGGTTCTATAAGAGAGCAAGCTGAGCAAGCCAGGGAAAGCAAGCCAGTAAGGAACATCCCTCCATGGCCTCTGCATCAGCTCCTGCTTCCTGACCTGCTTGAGTCCTGACTTCTTTTGGTGATGAACAGCAATGTGGAAGTGTAAGCTGAATAAACCCTTTCCTCCCCAACTTGCTTCTTGGTCATGATGTTTGTGCAGGAGTAGAAACCCTGACTAAGACACCTACAAAATACTTAGATATACATTCCATTAAGGACAGCTCAACATCTTTTTTGTTTTAATATAAATTTACATAGAACAAAACGCACATATGTACATGCATATTCCCTGAATTTTTGACAAATGTATAGGTCTGTGGTCCCCATGCCTCTGACATGAGACCAACATTATTACACAAGAACATGCCTGAAGTTCTCTTCCAGTCAACCCTCACCCTGCCCTCTAGAAACTATCAACTCCAACCCTCACTCTGCCCTCTAGAAACAATCAACTCTCATTTTTTTCTTACTTTCAATTAGGTTTGCCTGCTCTAGAATTTCACATAAGGAAACCCATATGGTTTATACTCTTCTGTGAAAAGTTTCATGGAAAAAAAATGCTTGTGACATTTACCTCATGTTTTGCATGCATGAATAGTTTGTTCCTTTTCATTGATGGACAGTAGTCTACATGAATCTACCTCAGAAATTGTGTTTATTCTCCTACTGGTGAAAATTTACAAAGTCTCCTGTGTGGAACTATCATGAGAAAAACTGTCATGAATGTTTCATGTATATGTGTGGTTTAAAAAGATTTACTATTATTTACATTTCTGTGCGTATGGATTTATGCCACATACATGCAGGCACCTTGGAGACCATAAAGGGGCATCAGATCCCATGGAGCTGGAGTTGTAGGTGGGTGTGAGATGTGGGTGCTGGGAACTAAACTCTGATCAAATATCAGAATAACATGTGCTGTTATAATATAGCTACTAAGTCATGTATCCAGTCTGTTACATTAGTTCTTGTTTGTTTGTTTGTTTGTTTTAAATATGTTTGGGTTAAAGATTAAAATTTATTTCTTAGGTAGGCAAATGTTACTTCTTTTTTTTTTTTTTTTTTTTTTT